>NW_027094755.1:0-57235 GCF_029207755.1 Chamaea fasciata
CCAAAGCCCCGCTCCCTGACCCGTTCCTTTCTCCCCCAGGCCGGGGCTCTGCTGCTGGCCGGGGGCTGGGGCTCTTCTCCGGCCCCTTTTACTTCCACGGACTGACCGGGGACCCCAGATTCAACCGGGGCGCGCCGCTGGGGGGGTCCCTGCTCATCCTGGGCTGGGCCGCCATGGCTTTGTAGGGGAAAACAGCCCCAAAAACACCCCAAAATATCCAAAACACAGCCCAAAATCACCACAAAATCCCCCCAAAATCAGCCCAAAATCACCCTGGGGGGTCCCTGCTCATCCTGGGCTGGGCCGCCATGGCTTTGTAGGGGAAAACAGCCCAAAAATACCCCAAAATACCCAAAACACAGCCCAAAATCAGCCAAAATCACCCCAAAATCACGCTAAATCACCCCAAAATCACCAGCAATACCCCAAAATGATCAGTGGGAACGCAGAAAACACCCCAAAATCGTCAGGGGAGGGGCTCGGACAGACGTGGGGGGTAAAGGGGTTTTTTTGGGGGGGGGGGGGTTCAGGACTTTGGGGGTTTTTCGTGGGAATTTTGGGGTTTTTTAGGGGTATTTGGGGTTTTTTTGGTAGTTTTGGGGTTCTTTGAGGGGTTTTTGGGGGTCGAGGGATTAAAGAGGGACTGGAGTCACTGAACTGGTCTGGAAGTGACCGGAAGTGCTTACTGGGTCCCCCTGAGGCGCGGCCTCTTTAAGAAAAGGGGCGGAACCTCCCTCGCTCGCTCTCCCCTCATTGGCTCAGGCGTTGTAAAGTGGGAGCGGCCGCTGCCGCCACCTCGCCGCTGATTCAACGCTCCCGCTGACGTAACAGCTGTTGCTGAGCGACAGCCAATGGGGCGCCGCCTTTCCCCGCCCTCCGCGTTTTGATTGGTCGAGGGGCGCGGGTCGCCGCTGATTGGCCGCGGTGCCGGAATCGCGAACCAATAAACGATCGAGTTGTTACCTTTCGCTCTCGTGACGTCACATGGGCGGAACTTCGGCTGGCTCCGCCCTCACAGGGTCGCAAAAAAATGCTCAAAAAAACGCAGAAACGGCCCCAAAATGTCCCGAATTTCCCCCAAAAACGCGGCCGGGGCCGGGCGGGTGCTGCTGCCCCGCGGGGACTTTATTTGGGGTGAATTTGGGGATTTTGAGGGGTGTTGGGGGCGGGGTCGTATCAAAAGGGGGCGTGTCCGGGGGCGGGGTCAGAAGAAATCCACGTCCTCGGGGGCGTCCAGGTCCCGGTACTCGACGATGGCCCGGGGGTCGCCCCGCACCATCCTGGGGGGCAGAGAGGGGTCAGGACACCCCGAAATCAACCCCAAAATCCACCCTAAAACCACCCCAAAATCTACCCCAGAAATCCCAAAAACCACCCCAAAATCCGGCCTGGGATCCTCATTTTTGGGTCCCCGGTCCCATTTTTGGGGTCCCCGCTCACCTGCTGCGGGGTTTGTTCAGGTAACCCCCCCCGGCCCCGCCCTGCCCCCGGAAGGTTTCGTAGCTGCCGCGGCCCCCGTAGGGCCCGGGGGGGTACGGGTGGGACCCTGCGGGAGATAAAGGGTTAAATCGCCCCAAAGTCACCCGGAAATGTCCCTAAAATACCCCAAAATCACCCCAAAATATCCCCCCAAAAACCCCTGTGGGGCCTGGGGGGGTATGGGGGGACCCTGTGGGGAAAAAAAGGGTTAAAAACATCCAACATCACCCCAAAAGCATCCCCCCATCTCTCCTGATCTCCCCCCAAATCCCCCTAAATTTCCCCCAAATCCCCCCAAATCTCCCCAAACCACCCAAATCCCCCCAAATTTCCAGTTTTCCCTCCAAATCCCCCCAAATTTCCCCCATTATTTCCCCAAATGCCCCCCAAACTTTCCCCAAATCTCCTCCAATCCCCCCAAATCCCCCCAAATTTCCAGTTTTCCCTCCAAATCCCCCCAAATTTCCAGTTTTCCCTCCAAATCCCCCCAAATTTCCCCCATTATTTCCCCAAATGCCCCCCAAACTTTCCCCAAATCTCCTCCAATCCCCCCAAATTCCCCCCCAAATCCCCCCAAATTTCCAGTTTTCCCTCCAAATCCCCCCAAATTTCCCCCATTATTTCCCCAAATGCCCCCCAAACTTTCCCCAAATCTCCTCCAATCCCCCCAAATTCCCCCAAATCCCCCCCAAATCCCCCCAAATTTCCGTACCTCCGTATCCCAGCATGGGGGGCCGGGGGGTCCCGTAGGGCATCAACCCCTGCGGGGACTGGGGGGGATACGGGAGCCCCCCCGGGGCCAGGCCTGGGGGACACAGGGGACACCGGGGTCACACCGGGGTCACACTGGGGTCACACTGGGGTCATAGGGACAGTGGGGGGACATCAAGGGGTCACGAGGTCACACACGAGTCACTGCAGGGTCACGGTGAGGTCACAGGGGTCACCCAGGGTCCCCAAGGCTGGGGGGGGACGAGGGTGACCCAAGGTGTGGGGGGGAAAGGATGACAGGTAATGCTGACCCCGGGGAGGTGACAGGTGACACACAGGTGACACACAGGGGTGACACTGAGGTGACACTGACCGGCGTTGGGGCCCCCGGCAGGGCCCCCCTTGCCCCCCTCGGGCAGGGCCGGACGTTTGGGGTCCATCAGGAAGTTGTTGAAGAACAAAACCTCCTTGCGCACGGCGCCCATCTTGTCCCCGTGCTTGTTGAAGATGTGCTTGCGCACAAACTCGGGGCCCTGGGGGACGTTGGGGACATTTGGGGACATTGCGGGGACACTGGGGACAGCCAGGGGCACCCGGGGGCATTGGGGACATTGACCCTCCACTGTCCTCCAGAGTGTCCCCAGTGACCCCGAGGGTGTCCCCAAGTGTCCCCAACCTTGAACTTCTTCCCGCTGAGGGGACACAGCCACTTGTCCTTGCCCAGCTCCTGGGTGTTGGCGCTGACGAATTTCTCCAGCTCCTGCTCGGGGTCCTTGCGGCCGAGTCGCTGCGCCTCCTCCTCGGGGACAGAGCCAGGGCCCGCCAGGAGCGGGGACAGCCGGGCCTCAAAGGTGCGCTGCCACTCCGACACTGGGGACAGCGGGGACACCGCGGTCACAGAAACCCAAAAAACCCCCAAAAAACCCGGGAAAAATGGCAAAAACGGGACAAAAACGAGATAAAAATGGGATACCGGGGATAATGGGGACACCGCAGTCACTGGGAGCGGTCAAAAACCCCAAAAACCCCATAAAAACCCCCAAAAGCCCGTAAAAACCCCGTAAAAGAGACAGAAACGGGGTAAAAACGGGGTAAAAATGAGATTTCGGGGGCAACGGGGACACGCGGTTGGGTTTTAGCGTTATTCTGGGGTGATTTTGGGGCTGGTGTTGGGGTGGTTTTAGGGTCACTCTGGGGCCATTTTGGGGTGAATTCAGGCGGTTTTGGGGCTCACCTTCGCCATGGGACACGCGGTTGGTTTGGGGATGGATTTTGGGGCGGTTTCCGGGGATTTTGGGGCTCACCTTCGCCGTGGGACACGCGGTTGGTTTGGGGATGGATTTTGGGGCGGTTTCCGGGGATTTTGGGGCTCACCTTCACCGTGGGACACGCAGTTGGTTTGGGGATGGATTTTGGGGCGGTTTCCGGGGATTTTGGGGCTCACCTTCGCCGTGGGACACGCGGTTGGTTTGGGGATGGATTTTGGGGCGGTTTCCGGGGATTTTGGGGCTCACCTTCGCCATGGGACACGCGGTTGGTTTGGGGATGGATTTTGGGGCGGTTTCCGGGGATTTTGGGGCTCACCTTCGCCGTGGGACACGCGGTTGGTTTGGGGATGGATTTTGGGGCGGTTTCCGGGGATTTTGGGGCTCACCTTCGCCGTGGGACACGCGGTTGGGGGGCAGCGGGCCCCGCACGTGGATGATCCCGCACCTGTTGGGCATCTCGTCCTCGTTGGGGTACTCGGAGGTGTTGTAGTAATCCACGGAGTGCACGATGCGCAGGTACAGCAGGAGGCGGTCCAGCACCTGGGGACAGTGAGGGGACACTGGGGACTCTTTGGGGACACACAGAGAGGGGTCAGGAGGGAACAGGGACACCCAAGGGACACTCAGGGGACATTGGGGACACACCTTGAGCAGTTTCTCGTCGCGCTCCACGGTGACCTCGGTCGGGTTGGGCTCCCGGGCCGTGTCCTCGGCGGGGGTGGCCTGTCCCTGTCCCTGTCCCTGTCCTTGTCCCTGTCCCTGTCCCAGCAGCTCCTCCTCCTCGGCGCTCACCTCCTCGATCAGGTAATCCGTGATGTGCCGCAGCACCGGGTTCTGGGCCTGGGGACAGCGGGGACATTGGGGACAATGGGGATCCCGTGGGGACACTGAGGATATTGGGGACACCATGAGGACACTGTGGATCCCCTGGGGCCACCCTGGGGACACCGCGAACCTTCCGGTGACACCGGTGACACCCGTCCCCCTCCCCGTCCCCACGCTCACCCCCGTCTCGGTGGCCGGCGGCGGCTCCGGCTCCGCGGGCGCGTCCCCAAGGCCGTCCCCGGCCGCGTCCTGCCCCGTGGCCGTCCCCGCCGTCCCCAGGGGCGTCCCCGGGGGGCTCCAGAGCCGGGCCCGGGCGTCCAGGGCCTGCACCAGCCTGGCGGCCAGCTTGATGTCGTGGCGCACCACGGGCCGGTGCTGCGTCAGCCCCGACACGTTCCGCACGCGCCGCGTCAGGTCCCGGTTCACCCCGGGGCTCAGCTCGCACTCCCGAAGCTGGGAAAAGCCAAAATCACCCCAAGATCCATCAGGGTTACACCAAAATCCATCAGGGTCACCCCAAGATCCATCAGGGTTACACCAAAACCCAGCGCAGGTCACGCCGGGCTCAGCTCTCGCTCCCTGAGCTCGCCAAGGATCCAAAATTATCCCAAAATTATCCCAAAAAAAATAAAACCCTCTGAAATAACCTCAAAATCACAAGCCCAAAACACCACAAAAATAAATTTGCAAAAAACCCTAAAACAACCTTAAAATATCCCCTGAACAGCCTCAAAATGACCCCAAAAGAATCTCAAAGAAACCCCCCAGAATAACCCCTGAAAACCCCCAAAATAACCCCAAAACTGCCCCAAATCCCCCCCAGACCTCCCCGGCCCCAGGAGCCCCAAATCTGCTGGGTTTTGCCCCAAAACTCACCCGGATGTTCTGCAGGCTCCAGCAAATCTCCTTGATGTTCACGCTGCGGTCGAAGGTCACCCAGCCCCTCCTGAAAAACCTGAAATAGGGGAAAAAAAAATCCCACTGTGAGCCCCAAAAAACCCCAAAATCAACCCAAAATCCACCCAGCCCCTCCTCAACTACCTGGGCAGGGGGAAACAACCCTCTGTGATCCCTAAACCCCTAAAATCCACCCCGAACACCCCCAAAATCCACCCAAACCCCCACAGTCCATCCAAAAACCCCCCAAAAAACCACCCCAAATCCATCCCAACCCATCAGAAAACCCCAAAAATCCACTCGAAACCCCCCAAATCCAGCCCCAAACCCACCCCAAACCCACCCAGTCCCTCCCCAACACCTCTCAGGGACCCCAAAACCCCCCAAAAACCCCAAATCCCCCCAAATCCCCCGGTACCTCCTCTCGGGCTGCGGCTCCGACAGCGCCACGCGCATGAACCCGGGGTAGCGCTTGCACAGCTGGGGAGGGGGCACGGGGAGGGGTTTTTGGGGGGTCTCGGGGGGCTCAGACACCCCCAGAACCCCCCCTGAGCCTCTCAATCCCTCCCAGACCCCCTCGATCCCACCCCAAATCCTCCTCCCAAGCGCCCCAATCCCCCCAAACCCCTCAACCTCAATCCTTCTCCGCAGACCCCTCAATCCTCCCCAGCCCCCCAAAATCCCCCCCAAAATCCCCCCCAAAATCCCTTCAATGCCACCCCAGACCCCTCCCCAAGCCCCCCAAAGCCCCCTCACCGCCACGGTCTCGGCCTGGGCGACGTCGGGCGCCAGGTTCCTCATGAACAGCGAGTCCCCCATATCCCAAACCTCCCTAAATCCCCCCCAGATCGCCCCAAATCTCCCCCAGACCCCCATATCCCCCCTCACCGCCACGATCTCGGCCTGGGAGATGTTGGGGGCGATGTTCCTCATGAAGAGCGAGCAGGTTTTGTGCAGGGGTCTCGGTTTGGGCTCGGGGACCCCCCCGGGCCCCCCCCCCCGGGCCCCCCCCCGGGGCCCCTCCCCCCTCCTTGCCCTTCTGAGGGGGGGAGGGGGCGGCGGGGGGAGGGGTCCCGGCCCCGTCCTGGGCGTGGCCTTTGTCCTCCTTGGGCTCCTCTGGGGACACAGGGGGGACATCAGAGGGGACGCCCCGCAACGGCGCCGAGACCCCACCCCAAATCCCTGGGAGGGCAGGGACACACGGAGACCCCAAACGGCCACCCTGAGAGACCCCAAACACCCCCAAACACCTTCCAGAGACCCCAAATTCCCACAGGAACCCCAAAGCCCACCCGAAGGGACCCCGAAGACCCCCTCAGACGCCCTCCAGGACCTCAGGGACAGCCCCAAACCCCCTGGATGGCCCTGATGTTCTCTCAGGGAGCCCTCGGGGCCCCTCTCTGCGTCCCCCTGTCCCCTCTGTGTCCCCCTGTCCCCTCACCGTCCTTGCTGGGGGCTCGCCGGGTCCCCCCCTCGCTGTCCCCGCTGTCACTGTCCCCGTCCTCGCTGTCCCGGCTGCGCTGACGCGGCCGCGCCTGCAGGGGGCACATCAAGGGGCGGGGCTTGATGGGAATAAAGGGAGGGGCTTAAAAGGGAGGGGCTTAAAAGATTTAATGAGGATGGGGCTTTAAAGGGGTGTGGCTTGTGCAGCAGCGGTGCCTTCCATTGGGACGGGCTGTTGGGGAGGGGTGTGGCTTAGCAGAAAGGGGAGTGGTTTGTTACAAGTGGGTGTGGCCAACACAAAAGGGGCGGGGTGTCAGCCACGTCACTGTCAGGTGGGGTGGAGCTTAGTGGGGCGTGGCCAGCTGTGGGCGTGTGCACTGACCTTGGCCCCGCCTTCCTTGTCACCTTCCTCAGCCTTGGGCCCCTTGTCTGGCCCCTCCTCCTCCTCTGGCCGCGCCCCTGCCGCAGGCTCCGCCCCTGGCTCCGCCCCCTCGGCCTGTAGGGAGTGGGGCGGGGTCAAAGGGGACCCCAAAGGAACAAGAGACCCCGACAGAGCCCCACGGACCCAAAGAACCCCAAAACCAGACCCCAAAACACACCCCAGGGGACAAAAGGGACCCCAGAACAGCCTCAGGGGGCCCTAAAAGAGACTGTGGGGACCCCAAAAGACCCCAGGGCGACCCTAAAGAACCCCTGAGAATCAAAACCACCTTGGAAAAAAAAGAAATCCCCCAGGGCACCCAAAAAAAAAAATCCCCGAGGACCAAAGGGACTCCAGAGGACACCAAAAGCCCGCAGGGAACTCCGAAATCCCGCAGGGGGACCCCACAGCCCCCCAACCTTGGCGCTGTCGTCGCCATCGGGGCGCTCGGCGGGGCCTTTCCCGGGGGGCTCCGGCGGCCGCGGCTCCTCCTTTTTGGGGCCTTCGGCCTTTTCCGTCCGCTCCTCCTCCTCCTCCTGCTCCAGGATCCGCAGGTCGTGCTCCGTGCCCCCCTCCATCTTTATCACCGCTAGGAAACACGGGGGGAAAAAGCGCCAACGACTGGGTTAAAAACACCTAGAAACGGGTTAAACGCACCTAAAAACGAGTCAGAAACGCCTAAACACAGGATTGGAAATTAAAGAGGAAAAGGGACCTGTACTCCTTTCACCTTAATCATTGCTGGATACGGGGGAAAAACACGAAAACTGGGGAAAAAACAAAAACCTGGGTAAAAGCCCCTCAAAAGTCTGTTTAAAAGACTGAAAAACAGGTAACAACCACGTTGAAATGGGTCAAAACCACCTGGAATTGGAATAAAGACATCTGAAATCACGTCAGAAACCTCACTCCGAAATGGTTGCTCCCTCATAATCTTCCTCCGCACCGTTCCGTCAGTTTCCCGCCTTTTTTCCCCCCCTCACGTTTTCCCACCTTTTTTCTCCCCTCACAGTTTCTATTCTCAGGAACTCTTCGAAACGAGAATTAAAGACATCCAAAAGTAGGTTAAAACCCCACAGAAATTGATTTTAAACACCCCAAAACAGTTCGGGAAACACACAAATGGGCCAGAAAAACTGGCCAGAAACCCCAAAAACCGACTCTGAAATATTTCTGGGGGAGAACAAGAGGATTTTAAGGGATTTTTCTAGAAAGATTCTCGGGGCATCAGGGATATTTTTGGTGAGTCGGGATGGGACTTTGGGGTTATTTCTGTGGCTCTAAGGAGCCACCTGGGTTATTTTCAAGCTGCCACCACTGCCAGGTGTCTCTGAGGGGTCCAAAAAGGGTATTTTGGGACGCGAGGAGCATTTTCGGGGTTACCTGCGTCGAGGGTTTTGATGATCTGGGGCGCGCGGTCGATGTCCAGCAGGAGGTTGTCGAACCAGCCGTGCTCCCACAGATAAAGGAAAACGCTGAGGCGGTTCCTGAGGGCGGCCTGAGCCTCCTGCTGCCGCTTCCCCGCCTCGTCGGGGTGGTATTTGGAACGAAACCTTGAAGATTTGGGGTAAAAAAGGGGGAAAAAGGGGTTTTTGAGGGGGGTTGCTCATCACCCACCCCTGCGGCCCGCACGGGTAATGGAGGGGAACCCCCAAATCCGGGGGGGGTTTGGGGAAAGGGGAGCCCGCTTTGGAGTTTTGGGGTGATTTGGTGGGAATGGGGAAGGGCTTGGAGTGGGGAATCTGGAATTTTGGGGGGATCTGGGGAGGGGGGGAGCCCCCCAAATTTTTGGGGAATGGGGAGCTCCTGACCGGGGACATTTGGTTTGACAGAATCTGGGGAAAGGGAGGCCAAAAATGGGTAAGTTTAAACTTTGGGGAGGGGGACGCCCCAAATTTATGGACTTTATGGGAATCCCCATTCTGTACAGACAGGATCGCACCCGTGTCCCCCTCAGAGGGGGTTCAGATTCGGGAGATTTCTGGGGTTTTCAGGGTCTTCTCGAGGGGTTTTTGTGCATTTTTAGGGCGGCCCCTATTGGGATTTTCAGAGATGTTTAGACACTTTCAGGGATTTTGGGGGGGTTTTAACTTCTCAGAAACGTTTTGGGTGCGATTACGGGGGCTCGAGGTGATTTTTGGGCACAATTTTGGTGTTTTCTGGGTCGGTTTTGAGGCTTTCCTGAAAACGTTTTCAGGGTGTTTTGAGACACTTTCAGGGATGTTTTTCGGGGCGCTTTTCGCGTTTTTGGGGGGCGTTTTCACTGAACGCGGGTTTGTGGGCGTTTTCAGGAGTTCCCAGTTAGATTCTAGGGCAGTTTTGCGCCGTTTCGGGGGTTTTTTGGGGCGTTTTGGGTGCGGTTTTTGGCGGGCTCTGGGCCGTTCCGGGGTGTTGTTTTGGGGAGGATTTCTGAGAGGTTTTTTTGGGGCGATTCCGAGCGTTTCCGGGGGGGTCTCTGAGGTGTTTCCAGGTGTGTCCCGTGGGGAGTTCGGGCTCATACCTACACTCGCCGCGAGCGTCGCCGTCCGCCGGGCCCCGAAAACTGCGGCGTTTTTAAAAAAACCCCCGGCCGCTTTTTTTTTTTTTTTTTTTTTTTTTTTTTGGGGTTTGGTTTGTTTAGTTCTTTTTTTTTTTTGGTTTTTTTGGGTTGTTTTCGACCCAAAAACCGGTCCCCCCCCGTCAAAAAAAAAAAAATAAAACAACAAAGGTCCCTGGCTGCGTCCTGCACTTGTGAACCTCGCCGCATTGTGCGCGGCCCCGCCCTCTCTGCCTGCCCCTGCCCGGCGGCTCCGCGGCTCCCGAGGGCGCTGGGAGAGAAGGGAAGCGTTAAAATTCGGGGAAATCACCCCAAAAAACCCACCCCGAACCCGGCCCCGCAGGGCGCTGGGTGAGGAGTGTGAAATCCCCCCGAAAAATCCACCCCCAATCCGCCCCGAACCCGGCCCCCGAGGGCGCTGGGGGAGAACAGAAACATTGAATTTACCCCAAAAATCCACCCCAAATCCACCCCGAACCCGGCCAAAGGTGCTGGGGGAGAACAAAAACATTAAATTTGGGGAATTTACCCCAAAACTCCATCCCAAACCGGCCCCCGAGGCCGCTGGGAGAGAAGGGAAGCATTGAAATTTGGGGATGTCCCCCCCAAAAAATCCACCCCAAACCCAGTTTTTCTGGGGAATGCGCCTTTTTTTTTTTCTTTAAGGCAATTCCCACTTTTTTTCCGGGAGGTGCGCAATATTCGGGCGAAATAACCCGCTTTCTTTTGAGGAATACCCATTTTTTTTTGGGAACGCACCCGTATTTTTAAAAAAAAAAAAAAAAAAAAAAACAGAACATTTTATTTTTTTCCAAACCACGCACCCCTTTCTTCCCTGAACCCACAAATTTTTTGGGTTCCCCCACGCACTTTTGCGGTCCCCCCGTCACTTTTTTGCGTCCCCCACGGCTTTTTGGGACCCCTGAAGGATTTTTGCGATCCCCCAGCACCTTTTGGGATCCTCTGAAAGATTTTTTTGCGTCCCCCAACACCTGCTTGGGTTCCCCCACCACCTTCCAATGACCCCAAAGCATTTTTGAGGTCCCCCCATCTCTTCCATGGGTCCCCCTGAAGGATTTTTGGGCCCCCTGAAGGATTTCGGGTTCCCCCGAAGCATTTTTGGGCCCCTGAGGGGTTTTTGGGGACCCTGAGGGATTTTTTTGGTCCCCTGAAGGGTTTTTGCAACCCCCCAGAACTTCATGGCTCCCCTGAAAGATTTTTTGGTCCCCTGAAGGGTTTTCGGGTCTCCTGAAGGGATATTGGGTCCCCTGAAGATTTTTTTGATCCCCTGAAAGATTTTCGGGTCCCCTAAGGGATTCTTGGGTCCCCTGAAGGGTTTTTGGGTCCCCTAAGGGATTTTTGGGTCCCCTGAAGGATTTTTTGGGTCCCCTGAAGAGTTTTTGGGTCCCCTGAAGGGTTTTCGGGTCCCCTGAAGGGTTTTTGGGTCCCCAGAGGGGTTTTGGGACGCACCACTCCTCGTCCTTGTGGGCCAGGAAGAACTCCTGCAGCTGCTGCCGGCGGAAGTCCAGCTTGTAGTCGTTGTAGCGCTTGACGGCCTCGGTCTCGTCCACGGCGTCGTCCAGGGACAGCAGGAACTCCTTGAAGCTTTTCATCACCGGGGGGGCCACGCCCAGCTCCACCTCCGCGATGGTGCCCAGCCTGGGGAGGGGGGACGGATATCGGGGGTTTGGGGTCAATCTGGGGCAGTTTCAGGGGGTTTTTGGGGCTCCCGGGTCAGTTTTTGGGGCGGATTCCGGGGGTTTTTGGCTCACCTGGCCTGGATGGGCAGCAGCTGGTGCTGCAGGAGCTGGTGCTGCATCTCGTGGGGGCCCCAGGGCGCCTGGGGGGGGCCGTAGGTGGGGCCGGCCCCGCCCCCGCTGTAGGGGAGCTCGTAGCCGCTGTGGTACGGGTCACTGCCGTGGTCATCCCTGGGGGCAAAGGTCAGAGGTCAGTCAGGGGTCAGGGGTCACTGCCGTGCTCATCCCTGGGGGCAAAGGTCAGAGACAGGTCAGCCAGGGGTCACTGCCATGGTCATCCCTGGGAGCAAAGGTCAGAGACAGGTCAGTCGGGGGTCAGGGGTCACTGCCGTGGTCATCCCTGGGGGCAAAGGTCAGAGGTCAGTCGGGGGTCAGGGGTCACTGCCGTGCTCATCCCTGGGGGCAAAGGTCAGAGACAGGTCAGTTAGGGGTCACTGCCGTGGTCATCCCTGGGGGCAAAGGTCAGAGACAGGTCAGTTAGGGGTCACTGCCGTGGTCATCCCTGGGGGCAAAGGTCAGAGGTCAGTCAGGGGTCAGGGGTCACTGCCGTGCTCATCCCTGGGGGCAAAGGTCAGAGACAGGTCAGTCAAGGGTCACTGCCGTGCTCATCCCTGGGGGCAAAGGTCAGAGACAGGTCAGTTAGGCGTCACTGCCATGGTCATCCCTGGGGGCAAAGGTCAGAGGTCAGTCAGGGGTCAGGGGTCACTGCCGTGCTCATCCCTGGGGGCAAAGGTCAGAGACAGGTCAGTCGGGGGTCAGGGGTCACTGCCGTGGTCATCCCTGGGGGCAAAGGTCAGAGGTCAGTCGGGGGTCAGGGGTCACTGCCGTGCTCATCCCTGGGGGCAAAGGTCAGAGACAGGTCAGTTAGGGGTCACTGCCATGGTCATCCCTGGGGGCAAAGGTCAGAGACAGGTCAGTTAGGGGTCACTGCCGTGGTCATCCCTGGGGGCAAAGGTCAGAGGTCAGTCAGGGGTCAGGGGTCACTGCCGTGCTCATCCCTGGGGGCAAAGGTCAGAGACAGGTCAGTCAAGGGTCACTGCCGTGCTCATCCCTGGGGGCAAAGGTCAGAGACAGGTCAGTTAGGCGTCACTGCCATGGTCATCCCTGGGGGCAAAGGTCAGAGGTCAGTCAGGGGTCAGGGGTCACTGCCGTGCTCATCCCTGGGGGCAAAGGTCAGAGACAGGTCAGTCAGGGGTCAGGGGTCACTGCCGTGGTCATCCCTGGGATCAGAGATCACAGGGAGTGAATTTGGGGTATTTTGAGGGCAGTTTTGAGGCGGATTCGGGGCATTTCGGGGCATTTCAAGGCAGATTTCGGGGTGGATTCGGGGCATTTCGGGGCAGGTTTCGGGGTGGATTCGGGGCATTTCGGGGCAGGTTTCAGGGTGGATTCGGGGCATTTCAAGGCAGGTTTCGGGGTGGATTCGGGGCATTTCGGGGCAGGTTTCAGGGTGGATTCGGGGCGTTTCAAGGCAGGTTTCGGGGTGGATTCGGGGCATTTCGGGGCAGATTTCGGGGTGGATTCGGGGCATTTCAAGGCAGATTTCGGGGTGGATTCGGGGCATTTCGGGGCAGGTTTCAGGGTGGATTCGGGGCATTTCGGGGCAGGTTTCAGGGTGGATTCGGGGCATTTCAAGGCAGGTTTCGGGGTGGATTCGGGGCATTTCGGGGCAGGTTTCGGGGTGGATTCGGGGCATTTCGGGGCAGGTTTCGGGGTGGATTCGGGGCATTTCGGGGCAGGTTTCGGGGTGGATTCGGGGCAGGTTTCGGGGTGGATTCAGGGCATTTCGGGGCAGGTTTCGGGGTGGATTCGGGGCATTTCAAGGCAGGTTTCGGGGTGGATTCGGGGCATTTCAAGGCAGGTTTCGGGGTGGATTCAGGGCATTTCGGGGCAGGTTTCGGGGTGGATTCAGGGCATTTCGGGGTCTCTCACCAGTCCCTGCGCAGCCGTTTCTGGGGGGGGCTCAGCTCGTGCCGGGGGGGCGAGAACCGCTCGCGCCGGGTCCGGTCGTAATCGCGATAATCGCGACTGCGGCGCTCCCGGCCCCGCTCCCAGTCCCTGTCGGGGGGTAAACTGGGTTAAACTGGGATAAACTGCGGCCCAGGAACCCTGCCAGTGCCCCCAGTGCCCCCTCCTAGCCCCTGGACTGGGCCAAACCGGTCCCAACTGGTCCCAAGCCGGTGCCCACCGGTCGCTCCAGTCGTCCCGTCTCCTGTCGTCCCTCTCCCGGGATCTCTCGTAGTCGCTCCGTTCCCGCCGGAACTTGTCCCTGCGCCGCCGGTCGTACTCGTCGTCGCTGTCTCCCATCCTGGGGGGCCCGAAAACGTCACCGGGACCCCCAAAAAACTGACCCGAGACCCCCTAAAAGTGTCACCGAGCCACCAGGACCCCCCAGAACTGACCCCAAGGAACCAGAACTGACCCCGACCCCCCGGGACCCCCAGAGCGGCACCAGGACCCCCACAAGTGTCAGTGACCCAACGGGACCCCACAAGTCGTGCTCGTGGCCGCTGTCCCCGCTCCTGGGGGGCACGGGGGGCTCACGGGGGGCACCGGGACCCCCAAAACTGGCTCCGGGAACCCAAAAGTGTCACCGGGACCCCCAAATCTGACCCCAACCCCCCGGGACCTTCCCGGAACCCCCAAAACTGACCCCAAACCACTCCCGCCCCCCCAGTCCCATCCCGGCCGCCCCCGGCCTCCCAAATCCCCTCAGGACCCCCCAGGTCCCCCCAAATCCCCCGTCCCGTGATGCTTTGCGGGCCCCGGCCGCCCCCAGACCCCCCCAGAGCCCCCCAATCCCGTCATCCTTTGCGGCCTCCCATAGGCCCCAGTCCCCCGGGACCCCCCAGGCCCCGATGACGTAACGCCTCCCCTCCGTGACGTCACAGGCGGGAACCCCCCGGACCTGCCCGCGCGGTCCCGGCCCCGCGCGCCGCGGCCCCGCTCGCTTCCGGCCGGAAGCGACGTCAAGGCGGCGCCGCCAAAATGGCGGAACGAGGAGGGAGGGAGGGGAGGGAACCGCTCCGGCCGCGCGGGAGGACCGCGCCTCGTCTGCCCCGCCTGCGGCCGCCCGGGGCTTTACCCGCCGCTTCTCCGGTGCCAACGGGGCCGCGATAACGTTCGGGCCGCAGGGGGCGCTGCGGGCGAGGCCCGGGCGCGGCGCTCTGGGCACAGCCGCGCTCCTCTCTATGGTACCGGGCCCGCTCCGGCCGCGGCCTGAGGGGACTCGCGCTCCCGCCCCACTGCGCCTGCGCGGCCGCGGCTGCCGTGCTCCTATTGGCTGACGCTCCCGCGCGCGCGCGCCAATCCCGCCCCCTTTTCCTTCTCAGGCGCCGCCATCTTCTCCGCGCGCGTCACGTGACAGCGGGCGGCCGCCATTTTGTCCGGCCGGGCCCCGCGCAGGCGCAGAGCGGCTCCTGAGGCCGCCGCGGGCGCCGCCATTCTGCCAGTGCCCCCCCCCAGTGCCCTCAGTGCCCCCGGCGCCCTCCCAATGGTCCCAGTAACCCCCCAGTGCCCTCCAGTAACCTCCCAGTGCCCCCCCAAACACTTGGGACACTCATGGGGATTGGTGACGTCCTGACACTGGTCTGTACTGGTCTCTACTGGTCCCTGGCCCTCGGTTTCTCCAGCAATTCCACCCTCAGGCTCCTCCCAGTGCCCCCCAGTTCCTTCCCAGTGACCCCAATTCCCCCACAGTCCCCCCAAGTCCTTCCCAGTGCCCTCCCAGTCGCTCCCAGTCTCTCCCAGTTCCCTCCCAGTGCCCCCAGCTCCCTTCCCAGTTCCCTCCCAGTCACTTCCAGTCATCTCAGTCCCGTTTTAGGACCACCCAATTCCCCCCCAGTCCCCCCAGTCACTCCCAGTTCCCTCCCAGTCCCATTTTAGGCACCCCCAGTGCCCCCCACTGCTGTCCCAGTTCCCCCCCAGTCCCCCCCAGTCCCAATTTAGCCCCCCCCAATTCCTCCCCAGTCCCTCCCAGTCCCCCCCAGTCCCTCCCAGTGCCCCCAGATCCCTTCCCAGTTCCCTCCCAGTCACTTCCAGTCATCCCAGTCCCGTTTTAGGACCCCCCAATTCCCCCCCTGTTCCCCCCCAGTCACTCCCAGTTCCCTCCCAGTCCCATTTTAGGCACCCCCAGTGCCCCCCACTGCCCTCCCAGTTCCCCCCCAGTCCCAATTTAGCCCCCTCAATTCCTCCCCAGTCTCTCCCAGTCCCTCCCAGTCCCAATTTAGCCCCCCCAATTCCTCCCCAGTCCCCCATAGTCCTTCCCAGTCCCCCCCAATCCCCTCCCAGTGCCCCCCCAATTCCTCCCCAGTCTCTCCCAGTCCCTCCCAGTCCCTCCCAGTTCCCGCATCCTGCGGCCCCTCCCTGGAAGCGCCGAACAAAAGCCGCTTTTCCTGTGGGGGGGGCCCCGCCCCGCCCCCCCCGCGACCCCCGCGACCCCCGGGGGGGGGGAGGGGCGGCCCCGGAGCCCGAAACGGCCCCAAAAAACGGCTCCGGGACCCCAAAAACGGCTCCGGGACCCCCAGAAACCCCGAATTACACCCGGGAGAGTTCGGGGGGGAGGGGGGGGTTGGGATTTTTGGGGGGTTTGGGGACCCTCCCGGATTTTTTGGAACCCTCCGGGATTTCTTTGGGTCCCCGCGGAATTTTTGGGACCCTCCGGAATTTTTTTTTTGAGACTCCCCAGGAGTTCTTTGGGACCCTCCGAGACTTTTCTGGGACCCTCCGGGATATTTTGGGGCCCCCCCGGAGATTTTTTTGGGGGGTCCCCGCAGAGTTCTTGGGACACTCCGGGATTTTTTTTTTTTTTTTGGGGGGACCCTCCGGGATTTTTTGGGGACGGTGTTTTTCAATTCCCCCCCCCCCCCGAATTTTTGGGGCCCCTCTTGGAGTTTTGGGGTCCCCCCGGATTTTTGGGCTCCCCGCCCCGGATATTTGGGATTTTGGGGCCCCCCGGCCATGGGGTCGCTGTGGCTCTTGTGGCTCTGGGTCCCGCTGGGGCTGGCGGAGGAGGGTGAGTGACCCCCGGGGGGGATTTGGGGTTTTGGGGGGGGAGAATTTGGGGTCTCTGGGGGTGGATTTGGGGTTTTGGGAGATGGATTTCGGGTTTCGGGGGTGGATTTTTGGGTTTGGGGGATGGATTTGAGGTCCCGGGGTGGTTTGGGGTCCCCGAGGGAGAGTTTAGGGTCCCAGGGGGTGATTTTGGGGGTCACTGGGAGGGAATTTGGGGCTTCTGGGGGTGGATTTGGGATCCCGGGATGGATTTTGGGATCCCGGGGTGGATTTTGGGATCCCGGGGTGGATTTTGGGGTCCCGGGATGGATTTGGGATCCCGGGATGGATTCTGGGGTCCCCGGGGTGGATTTGGGGTCCCGGGATAGATTTTGGGGTACCGGAGTGGATTTTGGGGTCCCCGGGTGGATTTGGGATTCCGGGAGTGGATTTTGGGGTCCCGGGATGGATTTTGGGGTCCCGGAGTGGATTTTGGGGTCCCCGGGGTGGATTTGGGATTCCGGGATGGATTTTGGGGTCCCGGGGTGGATTTTGGGGTCCCGGGATGGATTTTGGGGTCCCGGGAGTGGATTTTGTGGTCCCGGGATGGATTTTGGGGTCCCCTGGATGGATTTTGGGATCCTGGGGGTGGATTTTGGGGTCCCGGGATGGATTTTGGGGTCCCCTGGATGGATTTTGGGGTCCCGGGGTGGATTTTGGGGTCCCCGGGGTGGATTTGGGATTCCGGGATGGATTTTGGGGTCCCGGGATGGATTTTGGGGTCCCCTGGATGGATTTTGGGGTCCCGGGAGTGGATTTTGGGGTCCCGGGATGGATTTTGGGGTCCCCTGGATGGATTTTGGGGTGTCCGACCCCCCGCTGACCCCCCAGAGACGCTGCTGGACACGCGGCTGGAGACGAGTGACCTTCACTGGACAGTGCACCCGCCGGGGGAGGGGCAGGTGGGACACCGGGGGGACACGGGGGGACATCGGGGACGCTGAGGGGATTGGGGACATTGGGGGGACACGGGGCGGAAAGAAAGGTGAGCGAGATGTGTCCCCAATGTCCCCCACTGTCCCCGTGTCGCTGTCACTGTCCCCGTGTCCCCAATGTCCCCAATCCCCCCCATGTCCCCGTGTCCCCACTGTCCCCGTGTCCCCGATGTCCCCAATCCCCTCCATGTCCCCGTGTCCCCACTGTCCCCGTGTCCCCACTGTCCCCGCGTCCCCACTGTCCCCGTGTCCCCTGATGTCCCCAATCTCCTCAATGTCCCCGTGTCCCTCCATGTCCCCGTGTCCCCCATGTCCCCGTGTCGCTGTCACTGTCCCCGTGTCCCCGCAGTGGGAGGAGCTGAGCGCGCTGGACGCGGAGCTGGGCGGGGCCGTTCGCACCTTCGAGGTTTGTTCGGGGCGTGGCCGGGGCCGTGACTCCGCCCAGAACAGCCGGAGCCCCGCCCAGAACAGCCGGAGCCCCGCCCAGAACAGCTGGAGCCCCGCCCAGAACAGCTGGCTCCGGTCGCGCTGGGTGCCCCGCGGCGCCGCCACCACCGTGATGGCGGAACTGCGCTTCACCGTGATGGCGTGCGACAGCCTGGGGGGGACACGGGGGACACGGGGGACACGGGACACAGCTGGGGACAGGGACAGCCTGGGGGGGACACGGGGGACACGGGACACAGCTGGGGACAGGGACAGCCTGGGGGGGACACGGGGGACACGGGACACAGCTGGGGACAGGGACAGCCTGGGGGGGACACGGGGGACACGGGACACAGCTGGGGACAGGGACAGCCTGGGGGGGACACGGGGGACACGGGACACAGCTGGGGACAGGGACAGCCTGGGGGGGACACGGGGGACACGGGACACAGCTGGGGACAGGGACAGCCTGGGGGGGACACGGGGGACACGGGACACAGCTGGGGACAGGGACAGCCTGGGGGGGACACGGGGGACACGGGACACAGCTGGGGACAGGGACAGCCTGGGGGGGACACGGGGGACACGGGACACAGCTGGGGACAGGGACAGCCTGGGGGGGACACGGGGGACACGGGACACAGCTGGGGACAGGGACAGGGACAGCCTGGGGGGGACACGGGGGACACGGGGGACACGGGACACAGCTGGGGACAGGGACAGCCTGGGGGGGACACGGGGGACACGGGGGACACGGGACACAGCTGGGGACAGGGACAGCCTGGGGGGGACACGGGGGACACGGGACACAGCTGGGGACAGGGACAGGGACAGCCTGGGGGGGACACGGGGGACACGGGACACAGCTGGGGACAGGGACAGCCTGGGGGGGACACGGGGGACACGGGGGACACGGGACACAGCTGGGGACAGGGACAGCCTGGGGGGGACACGGGGGACACGGGACACAGCTGGGGACAGGGACAGCCTGGGGGGGACACGGGGGACACGGGACACAGCTGGGGACAGGGACAGGGACAGCCTGGGGGGGACACGGGGGACACGGGACACAGCTGGGGACAGGGACAGGGACAGCCTGGGGGGGACACGGGGGACACGGGACACAGCTGGGGACAGGGACAGCCTGGGGGGGACACGGGGGACACGGGACACAGCTGGGGACAGGGACAGCCTGGGGGGGACACGGGGGACACGGGACACAGCTGGGGACAGGGACAGCCTGGAGGGGACACGGGGGACACGGGACACAGCTGGGGACAGGGACAGGGACAGCCTGGGGGGGACATGGGGGACACAGGACAGTGACAGGGACAGTGACAGTGACAGTGACAGCCTGCCCAGGACACAGCGGACACCTGGGGACACACCTGGACAGGCCCCCAGGCATCGCCCTGACAACCTCCGTCTCCATGGCAATGACCCCAAACCCCTGGATCTCCATGGCAACGACCCCGATGACCATGATCTCCATGGTGATGACCCTGAGGACGTTGATCTCCATGACGATGACTTTGAGGACCCTGATCTCCGTGACGGCGACCCCAAACCCGTCGATCTCCATGGCAATGACCCTGATCTCCATGACGATGACCCCAAACCTGTTAATCTCCATGGCAACGACCCCGATCTCCATGGCAATGACTTTGAGGACCCCGATCTCCATGACGATGACCCCGATCCCCACGGAAACAACCCCGAACCCCCGGACCCCCGCACCACCCAGCACCGCCCTGCCCGCCGGCGTCGCAGCCCCCCGGCCGCTCCCCCGCGTCCCTGCAAGGAGACCTTCACCGTCTTCTACCACGAGTCGGACGCCGACACGGCCACGGCCACGCACCCGCCCTGGATGGAGAACCCCTACGTCAAGGTGGACACGGTGGCGGCCGAGCACCTGTCCCGGCCCGGGAGCGGCCGCCGGGGCCGGGTGAACCGCAAGGTGCTCCGGCTGGGCCCCCTGAGCCGCGCCGGCTTCTACCTGGCCTTCCAGGACCTGGGCGCCTGCATGGCGCTGCTGTCCGTGCGCCTCTTCTTCCGCCGCTGCCCGGCCGCCACCGCCCGCCTGGCGCGCTTCCCGGCCGCCGTCCCCGCCGAGCTGGTGGCCGCGGTGGCCGGGCGCTGCGTGGCCGGGGCCGTGCCGGCCGCCCAGGGCCGGCCGCTGATGTACTGCCGGGAGGACGGGCGGTGGGCGCAGCCGCCGGCGCTGGGCTGCGTGTGCGGGCCCGGCATGGAGCCCGACGGCGAGACGGGATGTCGCCGTGAGTTTGGGGGACCTTTGGGGTTTTTGACCTTTTTTGGGGGGGGGGGGGGTTTGGGTGTTTTTAGAATTTTTGGGGATTTTTGGATGTTTTTTGGGTGGTTTTTGGGTGGTTTTTGGGTGGTTTTTGGGTGGTTTTTGGGTGTTTTTTGGGTGGTTTTTGGGTGTTTTTTTGGGTGTTTTTTGGGTGTTTTTTGGTGGTTTTTGGGTGTTTTTTGGTGGTTTTTGGGTGTATTTTTGGTGGTTTTTGTGTGTTTTTTGGGTGTTTCTTGGTGGTTTTTGTGTTTTTTGGGTGTTTCTTGGTGGTTTTTGGGTGTTTTTTTGGTGGTTTTTGGGTGGTTTTTTGGGTGTTTTTTGGGTGTTTGTTGGTGGTTTTTGGGTGGTTTTTTGGGTGTTTTTTGGGTGTTTCTTGGTGGTTTTTTTGGGTGTTTTTTGGGTGTTTTTTGGTGGTTTTTTGGGTGGTTTTTGGGGTGGTTTTTTTGGTGGTTTTTGGGGTGGTTTTTTGGGGTGTTTTATGGCGCTTTTGGGGTCTCCGAGTGACATTTCTGTGCGTCCCCCCTTTTTCTCCCCAGCCTGTCCCCCCGAGACGTTCAAGGCGGGCCCGGGGGGGGGCGGGTGCCTGCCCTGCCCCCCCCAGAGCGAGGCCCCCGCCCCCGGGGCCGCCTCGTGCCGCTGCCGGGCCGGGTTCCTGCGGGGGCCGGGGGAGGGACCCCCCGAGCCCTGCTCCGGTGAGCCCGGCGGGGTTTGGGGGAGTTCAGGGAATTTTGGGGGAATTTTTTGGGGAATTTTCTGGGGGGATTTTGGGGGGGGATTTTCTGGGATTTTGAGGAAGATTTGGGGGTTTGGGGGGTTTTGGGGGGATTTTGGGATTTGGGGGGATTTTCGGGCTATTTCGGGGGGCATTTTTGGGAGTTTCTGAGGGGGCATTTTTGGAGATCCCAGGAGGGGAATTCTGGGGTGAGTTTTTGGGTCTCCAGGGTGGGAAGTTCGGGGGGCTTCCAGGGGAGGAATTTGGGGCGTCCCGGGTGGGTTTTTGGGGCTCCCGGGGGAAAATCTGGGGGTGGGTTTTCAGACTCCAGGGGGTGAATTTTGGGGGGGGGGGGGGGGGAGGTCCTGGCTGGGTTTTTGGGGGTTCTGCTGGGAATATTTTGGGGGGGTCCGGGGTGAATTTTTGGGGCTCCCAGGGTGGGAATTGGGGCACGACCCCCCCTCCCCTGACGCCCCCCAATCCCCCCCCCCCCCCCATCCCAGCGCCCCCCTCGGCCCCCCGCGCCCTGGCGGCCGAGGTGAACGGCTCGGGGGTCCGGCTGTCCTGGAGCCCCCCCCGGGCCGGGGGAGACCGCGGGGACCTGCGGTACAACGTGGGGTGCCGGGCGTGTCCCCCCCCCCGGCGGGGCGCCCCCCCCCGTGCGGCCCCTGCGGCCCCCTGGCCTGGGCGCCCCCCCCCCGAGGGGCTGCGGACCCCCGCGGTCAGCGTGGCCGGGCTCCGGCCACGGGTCACCTACAGCTTCAGAGTGACCGCCCGCAGCGGCGTCAGCCCCCCCCCCGGGACACCCCGAAAACAACGTCCCCGGGGCGGAGATCAACGTCACGGCCGGGGCTGATGGTGAGAGCCCCAAAGTACCCCGAGATCACCCCAAAACCAGCGCCAAAGTGGCCTGAAAAACAGCCCGAGATCACCCCCGAAAATGCCCCGAAAATACCCTGAAAATAGACCGAAAATAGCCCCAAACCAGCCCGAAAATAGCCCCAAAAATACCCCAAAATCACCCCAAAACCAGCGCCAAAGTGGCCTGAAAACAACCCGAGATCACCCCCAAAAAACCCTCCAAAACCCCGCCAAAATCCCCCCAAAAATTCCCCAAAAATCCCCCCCAACATCCCCAAAAAAACCCAATAAATCCCCCCAAAAAATCCCCAAAAATCCCCCCCAAAAATCCCCAAAAAACCCCAATAAATCCCCCCAAAAAATCCCCCCAAAAATCCCCAAAAAACCCCAATAAATCCCCCCAAAAAATCCCCCCAAAAATCCCCAAAAACCCCCAATAAATCCCCCCCCAAAAATCCCCAAAATCCCCCCCCAAAAAACCCAATAAATCCCCCCCAAAAATTCCCAAAAATCCCCCCCAAAATGCCAAAAAAATCCAGAAGAATCCCCCCCTTTGCCCCCCCAGTGCCGGGGCCGGTTGTGGGCGTGGCGCGGGTGGGGGCGGGGCCCGGGGGCGTCACCCTGACCTGGCCCCGCCCCCCGGCCCCGCCCGGGCCCCCCGTGCTGGATTACGAGGTCAAGTTCTACGAGAAGGTGAAATTCGGGGGGAATTCGGGAAAATTTGGGAAATTCGGGGAAGTTCGGGGTGTTCGGGGGGATATTGGGGGAAATTTGGGAGGATTTGGGGGATTTGGGGGGATTCGGGGGAATTTTGGGGAAATTCTGGGGAAACTTTGGGGTGCTTGGGGGGGATTTGGGATTTATTTTGGGGTGGATTTGGGGTTATTTTGGGGGGCGCCTTTGGGGGTTATTTTGGGGAAGATTTCAGGGTTTTCTGGGCTTCATCTTGGGGCGCATTTGGGGTTTATTTGGGGGCATTTGGGGTTTATTTTGGGGTGCATTTGGGGTTTCTCAGGCGTGTTTTCTGGGCCGGATTTGGGGTTTGTTTCTGGGGGGTCAGTTTGGGTTTTTTGGGGGATGCGTTTGTGGTTTGTTTTGCAGTTTATTTCAGGGTGTATTTGGGTTCTTTTTGGGATGTATGTGGGGTTTTTTGGGGGAGGATTTGGGCTTTATTTTGGGGAGGATTTGGGGTTTATTTCGGGGTGTATTTGGGATTTATTTTGGGATGAATTCGTGTTTTTTGTGGGGATGAATTGGGGGTTTTCAGGGGTTTATTTCGGGGTGTATTTGGGTTCTTTTCGGGGTGTATTTGGGGTTTTTTGGGGGAGGATTTGGGGTTTGTTTCGTGGTTTATTTCGGGGTGTATTTGGGTTTTTTGGGGTGAATTTGTGGTTTGTTTTTTTGTTTATTTCGGGGTGGATTTGGGTTTCTTGGGGGCGCATTTGTGATTTATTTCGGGGTTCAATTCTCTCTTTCCCCGTGTCCCCCGCGGCGGCAGTTGGGGGGCGGGGAGGGGCCCCCCCAGTTCCTGACGGTTCCGGGGCCGCGGGCGGAGCTGGGGGGGCTGCGCCGGGGTGGCCTCTACGGGGTGCGGGTCCGCGCCCGCGCCCAGGGCGGCTACGGGGACTTCGGGCCCGAGATCACCGTCAGCGCACCTGGGGCAGGTGAGAGCACGGAAAGAACCCCAGAAATATCCTAAAATATCCTGAAATACCCCCAAAATATCCTGAAAACGTCCCCAAAATAACCCCAAACCCCCCCAAAATCCCCGAATACCACCCCACAACCGCTGAGATCACTGTCAGCACCCCGGGGGCAGGTGAGGAACCAAAAATAACCCCAAAAATATCCTGAAACGCCCCCAAAAAATCCCCCAAATCCCCCCCAACCTCCCCCCAAATCCCCAGCAGAATCCCCCAAATCCCCCCCAAACCAACCTCAAACCCACCAAAATCCCCTTAAATTCCCCCCAAATCCCCCAAAAATCCACCCCCAGGCTCCCCCAAAACTTCCCAAACCCCCCTAAATCCCCCAATTTCCCCCCAAATCCTTCCAACCCTTCTCCAAATCCCCCCAAATCCCCCGTAAACCCCCCCGAGACCCCCCAAATCTCCCCAAATCCCCCAAATCTGCCCGTTCCCGCAGAGGGCTCCCGGGGCGCCCCCGGGGGGGGTCGTGGCCGCAGCCGCCGCCCTGGGGGGGCTCCTGGTGCTGGCGCTGCTGGGGGGCGCCCTGGCCTGGCTCAGGTGAGATCTGGGGGGATTTGGGGGGATTTGGGGTCTCTGGGGAGGTCTGGGAAGGGTTTGCGGGGGATTTGGGGGGGATTTCTTTTGGATTTGGGGGGGCTCGGGGGGAATTTGGGGGGATTTGTGGGGAATTGTGGGGGTCTGGGGGGGATTTGGGATGGATTTGGGGGGATTTTTGGGGGGATTTTGGGTGGACTTTGGGGGGATCTTGTGGGAATTTTGGGTGGA
The DNA here is from genome assembly GCF_029207755.1 of Chamaea fasciata. Lineage (NCBI taxonomy): Eukaryota > Metazoa > Chordata > Aves > Passeriformes > Sylviidae > Chamaea > Chamaea fasciata. The sequence goes on from NW_027094755.1 coordinate 24,109, forward strand.
TGTGGATGGATTTTTGGGGGGATTTTGGGAGGAATTTGGAGGGATTTTTGTGGCTTTGGGGGGGCCTGGGGGTGGATTTTTGGGGGATTTTGGGTGGATTTTTGGGGTCTCCATCCCCTCTGTCCCCTCAGGCGGGGACGGCTCCAGGCAGAGAAGCGGCGACAAGGCCCCGCCCCCGGGGGGCTCGGTAAGGGGGACCCCAAAATGTTCTGAAAGTGTCCCCAAAAAGTGTCCCCAAGATCTCCGAAAAAGACCCAAAAATGTGGCAGAAAACGTCCCCAAAAAATCCCAAAAATGTCCCAAAAAGTGACCCAGGTGTGGCCCCAATTGACCCCAGGTGTGGCCCCAGGTGTGACCCAGGTGTGACCCCAGGTGTGCTCCCCAGGTGGGAAGCTCTACATCGACCCTCTCACCTACGAGGACCCCGAGGTGGCCCTGAGGGACTTTGCCCAGGAGATCGACGTCACCTGTGTCACCATCGAGGAGGTCATCGGGGCAGGTGGGGCTCGCCTGGGACAGGTGTACCCAGGGATGGGATTTGGGGGTATTTTAGGTGGTTTTAGGGGGATTTGGGGCAGGTTTAGGTGGGATTTGGGCAGGATTTCGGGGATTTCGGCCTCTCACACCTGTCCGCACCTGCACCCAGGTGAGTTCGGCGAAGTGTGGGTGATTTTAACAGGATTTGAGATGGTCTGGGGTGTGTTTTGTGCGGTTTTGAGTGGGTTTGTGTGGTTTTTATGAGGGTTTCGGGTGGGTGGGGGGTATTTTCTCAGGGATTTCAGCCTCTCACCTGCCCGCAGGTGAGTTCGGCGAGGTGTGGCGCGGGCGGCTGTCGCTGCCGGGGCAGCCCGAGGCCGAGGTGGCGGTGAAGACGCTCAAGGGCGGCGCGGGCGAGCGGCAGCGCCGGGAGTTCCTGCGGGAGGCGGCGCGGATGGGGCAGTTCCGGCACCCCAACGTGCTGCGGCTGCGCGGGGTGGTCAGCGCCGGACCCCCGGCCATGATCGTCACCGAGTTCCTGCTGCACGGGGCGCTGGACGCCTTCCTCAGGGTGGGGACACCTGGGGACACCTGGGGACGCCTGGGGACATCGGGGTCATTGGGGACATCGGGGTCATTGGGGTCATTTGGGTCATTGGGGTCATTGAGGTCATTGGGGTCATTGGGGTCAATGGGGTCATTGGGGACATCGGGGTCATTGGGGTCATTTGGGTCATTGGGGTCATTGGGGTCATTGGGGTCAATGGGGTCATTGGGGACATCGGGGTCATTGGGGTCATTTGGGTCATTGAGGTCATTGGGGTCATTGGGGTCAATGGGGTCATTGGGGACATCGGGGTCATTTGGGCCATTTGGGTCACTGGGGTCATTGGGAGATTGGGGTCATTGGAGTCCGTGGGGACACCTGGGGACATTGGGGTCATTGGGGTCAGTGTGGTCATTGGGGACATTGGGGTGGTCAGCGCCGGACCCCCGGCCATGATCGTCACCGGGTTCCTGCTGCACGGGGCGCTGGACGCCTTCCTCAGGGTGGGGACACCTGGGAACACCTGGGGACATCGGGGTCATTGGGGTCATTGGGGTCATTGGGGTCCGTGGGAACACCTGGGGACTCTGGGGACACCTGGGGACATTGGGGACAAGGTGCCTTTGCTGCAGCTCATGTCCCCGCTTCCCCCAGGGCCGGGAGGGGACACTGTCCCCGATGTCCCCCGATGTCCCCGATGTCCCCCAATGTCCCCAATGTCCCCGCTGTCCCCGCTGTCCCCAGGGCCGGGAGGGGACGCTGCCACCCCTGCAGCTGGTGGCCATGCTGCGCGGCATCGCCGCCGGGATGCGTTACCTGTCCGAGGCCGGGTTCGTGCACCGCGACCTGGCGGCGCGGAACATCCTGGTGGACGCGCACCTGGTGTGCAAGGTGTCCGACTTCGGGCTGTCCCGGGCCCTGGAGGGCGACAGGGACAGCGACCCCACCTACACCAGCTCCCTGGTGAGACACCTGTGCTGGGGCGGGGCTTGGGGCCTCACCTGGCCCAGGTGGACTCGGGCAGGTGCGGGAGGGTTTAGGGGGCGGTTGGATGGGATTTAGGTTGGTTTTGGGGTCTCAAAGTGATGTCACCTTCCCCCCTGGATATTTGGGGGCCCCCAGGAGTGGAGTCCCGGGTGGATTTGGGGTTTCCCTGGAGGGATTTGGGGATTCCCTGGGTGGATTTAGGATTTCCCAGGTGGGTTTGGGGTTTTCCAGTTGGGTTTTGGGGTCCCCCGGCGGTTTTGGGGCCCCCCTGAGCCCCCCGGCGCCCCGGGCAGGGCGGGAAGATCCCGATCCGCTGGACGGCGCCCGAGGCCATCGCCTTCCGCACCTTCACCTCGGCCAGCGACGCCTGGAGCTACGGCATCGTCATGTGGGAGGTGCTGAGCTTCGGGGAGCGGCCCTACTGGGACATGTCCAACCAGGACGTGAGTGACCCCGAAAACGGGACCCCGAAAACCCCCGGGAACCCCAAAACTGCCCAGAACCCCCAAAACCCACAAACTGCCCCAAAAAACCCAAACCCGGGACCCCAAAAACTGCCCCAAGAGCCCCCCAAACCCCACCTATAGCTCACCTGTCCCTCCACACCTGTGGGTATTTTTGGGGCAGATTTAGGTGCTTTTTCAGGCTCTCACCTGTCCCTCACCTGTCCCAGGTAATCAACGCCATCGAGCAGGACTACCGGCTGCCGCCGCCGCCGCGCTGCCCACCTGCCCTGCACCACCTGATGCTGCAGTGCTGGCAGCGCCCGCGCCACGCCCGCCCCACCTTCCCCCAGATCGTCCACGCCCTCGACCGCCTCATCCGGCGCCCCGAGAGTCTCCGCCCCCCGCCCGGGGACACGCCCAGGTGAGCCGGGGGCGGGGCAAACACACCTGGAGGGGCGGGGCAGGGGCGGGGTCTCAGGATACCTGCGTTGTTTGGGGGGGGTTGTGGGGTGGGTGGGGCCGGTGCAGAGCACCTGAATTCATGGGAGGGGTCCCAGCACACCTGAGTTTGGGGGTGGGTCCCCATGGCTCTGATCCCTCACTCTCTCTGTCCCCGCAGCTCCGCCCCCACCTGCCCAGAGCAGCGTGACCCCCCCGGTCTCGCCCCACAGGCCGGCCCCGCCCCTCCCGGGCCCTCGGCGGGGGCGTGGCCACGGGCAGTGGGCGGGTATCAGGAGCCGTTCGGCAGCGCCGGCGTCACCGGGATGGAGCTGCTGCCACACCTGAGCCGCGAGTACGGGGTCACCTGGGGGGTCACCTGGGTGTCATCGGGGGTCATGGGGTCACAGGGTCACCTGGGGGGGTCACGGGGCACTGGCTTTCACCTGGAGGGTCATGGGGGTCACGGTGTCACCTGGCGGGTCACGGGGTCCCTGTGACCCTGCGGTGACCCCGGTGTCCCCCCCAGGGACCTGCTGCGCATGGGCGTGACGCTGGGCGGGCAGAAGTTCCCGGGGGGCGCCCAGAGCCCCCCCAAAGGGGACGCCCACTGCTGACCCCGCCCCCCCGGCCACGCCCAGGGGAAGATGGCCGCCGGGGATCGGTGCTGAGGGACGCAGCCGGCTGGGGGGAGAGAGATGGCTGCCGGGAAAAGATGGCTGCCGGGACAATATGGCTGCCAGGACAGTATGGCCATCCATCTAATTTGGCTGCCATTCATATATGGCTGCCAAGGCAATATGGCTGCCATTCCAATATGGCTGCCAAGACAATATGGCTGGCATTCCAATATGGCTGCCATTCCAATATGGCTGCCAAGACAATATGGCTGGCATTCCAATATGGCTGCCAAGACAATATGGCTGCCATTCCAATATGGCTGCCAAGACAATATGGCTGGCATTCCAATATGGCCACCTACCCAATAGGGCTGCCTATCCAGCGTGGCTATCAATCCAATATGGCTGTTGATCCAACATGGCTGCCCCAGCAATATGGCTGCCAGGACAATTTGGCTCCACCCACCAATGACCTGGATGAGGGCGATGTCAGGGGCGTGGCCACGATGGGCGTGGTGAATCACGAGTGGGCAGTGCGGGTGTGGGCGTGCTCATATGGGCCTGGCCACAAATGGGCGTAGACAAACACGAGTGGGCGATACTGATGTGGGCGTGGTCAAAAATGGGTGTGGCCCTCGATGCTTTTATTGTCCCCTTGTGTCCCCAATTCCGTGTCGCAGCCAATAAACCAGGCTGATGCAAATCAGGGGGCGGGGCTGTCCCCAGGGGGTCCCCAGATGTTCCCAGCCATCCCCAAGGTGTCCCCCAGGTCCCCAGGTGTCCCCAGGTGTCCCCAAAGTGTCCCCCAGGTGTCCCCAACCATTCTCAAAGTGTCCCCCAGGTGTCCCCAGGTGTCCCCAACCATTCCCAAAGTGTTCCCAAAGTGTCCTCAAGGTGTCCCCAAGGTGTCCCCAGGTGTCACCAAGGTGCCCCCAGGTGTCACCAAGGGCTGCCCCAACCCCCAGTGTCCCCGCTGTCCCCAAGGTCCCCTCTGCTCTCCCCAGGGCCACCCCGCTCCCAGGTGTCCCCACGGCCCCACGTCTGCTCCGGGTCCCAGGTGTCCCCGATGTCCCCAAGGCCACCCCAGGTGTCCCCAAAGCCCTCCCCGATGTCCCCAGAGTCCCCAGTGCCTCTCCGGGCCCCGATGTCCCCAATGTCTCCGATGTCCCCAATGTCCCCAATATCCCCAGTGTCCCCGATGTCCCCGCAGTCGCTGCTGTCCCCGAGGCCACCCCAGGTGTCCCCGCTGTCCCCGCTGTCCCCACTGTCCCCGGCCAGCGCCCCGGCCGTGCCCCGCAGAGTCCAGGCCAACAGCGCCAGGCGCAGGTGGGCGCTGTCCCCACGCGTCCCCGGTGTCCCCCCTGCCGTCCCCAGTGTCCCCGATGTCCCCAGCGATGTCCCCCCTGTCCCCAGCTCGGCCACCAGCGCCGGCAGCGTGTGTCCCCCCCGGCCCAGCAGGATGTGGCGGAACGGGGTGACCAGAGGGGACACGAACGGGGACAGCAGCGATGCCTCGGCCTGCGGGGGACAGCGGGGGACATAAGGACTGGGAGGGGACAGAGGGGACATTGACGGGGTGGGGACACGGGGACAGGGGACAAGGACAGCGGTGGGGACAGGGAGGGGACACAGGGGGGCAGCAGGTGACCCAGGTGACACTCACGGCCATCAGGCGCGCGTTGAAGCCGCGGTTGAGGCGCTCGTTGGAACTGTCCGATCCCGACATGTCGCGACGCAGCGCGGCGGCCGCGCGCACCACGCCCCCTCTGGCCGAGGAGAGGCACTGCAGGGACAGGCCGCGCGCCTGCCGGGCGCACTGGTTACACTGGGTTATACTGGTGAGACTGGGTTAAACTGGTTAGACTGGGTTAAACTGGGTTAAATTGGGTTAAACTCGATTAGACTGGGTTATAACTGGGAATACTGGTTAGACCGGATTAAACTAGGTTAGACCGGTCTAGACTGGTCTAGAGTGGTCTATACCGGTTTACGCTGATCTATACTGGGTTATCGTGGTTTATACTGGTTTGTACTGGTTTGTACCCACCTGCAGCGGGGCCAGCTGCCGCACCAGCGCGTCCCCCAGGGCCCCAGGGTCCAGGGGCAGCCGGGGGTCGTGGCCCAGGTGCAGCAGCAGCTGTGCGGCCACCGCGGCCACCGCCCGGGCCACCGCCGGGAGCCGCCCCCGCAGCCGCGTCCCCAGGCGCCCCAAAGTGTCCTCGGGCGTCCCCAGGGCGGCGCGGGAGCCACCACCGATGGCCTGGGGGGGACAGGGACAGTGTCACTGAGGGGACAGGGTCACGGGGGACGGGGGGACACGGTCAGGGAGGGGGGACACAGGTGACACTCGGGGACACCTGGGGACATTCACGGGTCCCACCTCATCGAAGCCAAGCTCCAGCGCAGGGACACCTGCGGCTGCCGTGAAGGGAAAGGCGCCGGAGTCGGGGGACAGGGGGCGGATCCTGCAGGGACACGGGGGGGACACAGGTGTGCGTGTGACACAGGTGTCCCCAGGTGTGCCCAGGTGTGTGCCCAGGTGTATTTTGGGAATGTCCAGGTGTCACAAGCTGTCCTAGGTGTATGCCCAGGTGTCCCCAGGTGTGTCCCCACTGTCCCAGGTGTGTCCCCAGCTGTGCCCAACTGGCCCCAGGTGTCCCCAGGTGTGCCCAGCTGTCCCCAGGTGTATCCCCACTGTCCCAGGTGTATCCCCAGGGGTCCCAGGTGTCCCCAGGTGTATCACAGGTGTCCCCAGGTGTTCCCAGGTGTGTCCCCAGCTGTCCCCAGGTGTGTCCCCAGCTGTCCCCAGGTGTGCCCAGGTGTATTTTTGGGTGTGTCCAGGTGTGTCCCCGCTCACACGTCGCTCTCCCAGCCCCGCCCCGCCCGGCTCAGCTGCTCCCGGAGACTTTTCCCGCCCTCGTTCGGACTCTCCACCTGTGGGGGGGGAGGGGCGATGGGGGAGGGGAAGTGATAGGGGGAGGGGCAGCCCATCCCCCACCCCAACCCCTCCCCTAGCCCCTCCTCCACCCCCGACTCCTCCCCCAACCCGGCCCCGCCCCCTCCCCGGACTCCACCCCCGGCCCCGCCCCCCGCCCCGCCCCGCCCCTCCCCCACCTGGTCCAGGGCACTCTCGATCAGGGTCACCAGGGTGGGGCTGGTCCGCACCACGAACCGCTCCGCGCCTGGGGGGAGGGGTCGGGGTGGGGGAGGGGGTCAGAGGTGGTGGGGGAGGGGCCAGGGGTCAGGGGGAGGGGCCAGGGGAGGGGGCGGGGCTCACCCAGCACCGCTTGGTCCAGGCTGATGTAGGCGGCGACTTTGGTGTGCAGCAGCTCGGGGTAGCCCTGGAGGTCACCCAGGGGTCACCCAGGGGTCAGGGGTCACCCGAGGTCACCCAGGGGTCAGCCGGGGGTCAGGGGTCACCTCCAGCCACTCGGTGGTCCCCAGGTGTCCGAACTCGGCGCCGTCCCAGCTGACAAACAGCAACGTCCGGCGCAGCTGGAACCCTGGGGTCAGGGGTCAGGGATCAAACAGGGGTCAGGGGTCACCCGGGGGGTCACACAGGGTCACCTGGGGGTCACAGAGGGGTCACTCGGGGGTCAGGGGTCACCAAGGGGTCACCTGGGGGCGGGGGGGACACCCAGGACTTCCCCTCTCCCAACGACCCCTCCCGTTACTTTGGGGACACCAAATTCCCCCATTTCAGCCCAGCCCCCAATTGCGGACCCCGCCTCCCGGGCCCCGCCCTGCCCCGGCCCCGCCCTCACCCTCTCGGCCAATGGCGGCGAAGAACCGGGCCAGCTCCAGCAGGAGGGCGGTGCCCACGCCCGAGGCCGCCGCCCCTGGCCCCAGCGAATCACGTCGGGCCCCCACGATGACGTAACAATCTGGGCAGGGCGGCGTCAGCGAGGCCGCGCCCCCTCCAGTCACACTCACCGCCATTTCCTGCCCCGCGCACTCCGACCACACCCCAAATTCCCTTGCGTTGGCCTCGCCCGGCTGACCGCGCCAAATCCAGCCCCGCCCCACCCAGTTAGTACCATTGCCCCGCCCTCCTTTGCCCCACCCCCACCACGACCACGCCCGTGGTCTGACCACACCCACCCTGACCACGCCTCTCCCATCATGACCACACCCCTGACAACACCCAAACTGAGGAGACCGAAATGACCACACCCACCCTGACCACGCCCCCCCATCGTGGCCACACACCCTGACCACAACCTGACTGACCACACCCAAATGACCACACCCGCCTGACCACGCCCGGTTTAGCCCCGCCCCTCACCGGGCTCGAGGCGCCCCCGCAGGGCCCCGAAGACGCTGGTGAGGGTCCCGGGGCGCGTCCCCCCCTCCACGCTGAGCTGCAGCCGCCGCCCCCCCCGGGGGGGGCAGGAACCGCAGGGCCCCCCCCGGCGCCCCCCCGGGCCCGAACCAGCGCGGGGGGGCGCGGGGACCCCCCAGGAGCCTGGAATGGGGACACGGAAATGGGTCTGGGGGCTCAAAAACCCCTAAATGGGGACGGGGGCGCTGGGGGAGGATTCAAGTTCAAGGGTGTCCCAAATTTAGGGAAGGGTCCCACAATCTGGGGAGGGGTCCCAGGTTTTGGGGTCCCAATTTGGGGAAGGGTATCAGGTTGTGGGGAGGGGTCCCCAATTCGGGGAGGGGTCCCGTACCGCAGGAGCCGGGAGGCCGTGTTGGCGCTGATGGGGTGGGCGGGGATCGGGGGAACCCCCGGGGGGGGTCCCGGGGGGGCGTGGCCAGTGAAGGAGGGGAACCCCCGGCTCCAGGGGTCCCCCGCCCCCTCCTGCACCTGTGGGGGGGGGAAACGTCATGGCTCGGACCGACCCCAAATCACCCCTGACCCCTAATAACCCCTGACCCCCAAAACCCCGCCCCCAACACCTCCAAACCCAGCCCCCAGCACCCCCAAATTACCCCCAATGTCCCCAGTGTCCCCTCGGTGTCCCCAACGTCCCCAGTGTCCCCCCACTGTCCCCAATCCCCCCCGCTGTCCCCCCAATGTCCCCTCAAGGCCCCAATGTCCCCCAACATCCCCGCTGTCCCCTGACTCACGTGCACGGTCACCGCCGTGTCCCCGCCCAGCGCGGGGTCCCCCCCCGGCCCGGCCGTGTCCCGGGGGTCGGGGTACAGCAGGACCCCCACCGCCCCCGCCCCCGCCGCTGCCGCCACCTGTGGGCGTGGTCAGGGGTCACCTGGGGATGGGGACAGGGGCGGGGACAGGGACACGCCCCGTCCACAACGAGGGGCTCATCTATTGGTGGGGCCAGGGGTGGGGGCCAGGGACACGCCCTGCCCACTACCGGGGCTCACCTGGTGGGCGGGGCTGCCCCGCCCCAGCCGCAGCAGCATCAGGTGACCGCGGGGTGACACCCCCCGGGCCCGGAGCTCAGACAGGTCCTGGGGGCGGCCGTAGTGGCCGTAGACCAGCCCCCCCTGCGGGTCAGGGGTCAGCAGGGGTCAGCAATGGTCAGCAGGGGTCAGGGGTCAGGGGTCAGGGGTCAGCTCACCGTGGCCGTGCCGGGGGCGCTCCAGGCACAGAAGGCGTTAGGGTCCAGCGGGAGCCGCTCGAGCTCCTCCCCCTTCGGCCCCACCCACCGCAGGGTCACCTCCCCCCTGGGGTCAAAGGTCAGGGGTCAGCGGTCACCCCCAACGAGCCTTGACCACCCCCAGTGACCCCTGTGACCCTACAGTGACCCCTTTGACCCCATGACCCCCATGACCCCCCAATGACCCCCCGTAACCCCCATGACACCCCCACGACCCTGTGACCCCTCAGTGACCCATTACCGTGTTGGGAGGGGGAGGGGCTGTGGGCGGCTCCAGGCCCGGGTCAGCCCCGCCCCCGCCAGGGCGCTGAGCACCGATTGGGCCAAAGCCCGGCCACGCCCCGACCCCGCCCCGTGCGGACCTGCGCTGACCTCCCTGCGGACAGGGGTCAAGGGTCAGGGGTCACAGGGACAGGGAGGGGCAGAAGAGGTCACGGGGGGGGTGTCAGTAATGGTCAGTGTTCAGTGGTGGTCAGTCGTTAGCAGAGGTCAGAGGTCAGTAATGGTCAGTGGCCAGAGGTCAGAGGTCACTCACCGCACCCAGGCCTCCACCCTCTCGTCCGACAGGTGGCGCCGCAGCAGCTCCCGCAGGCGGGGCCGGGGGGGCGGAGCCTCATCCATGGCCCCACCCCAAACCCCATCAGAGGTGGAGCCTCCTGCCAGAGGCCCTGCCCCCACAGCCCCACCCCTACATGGGGTGTGGCCAATCCCAGCCACCAATAGTCCTAAGGGAGGGGGTCACAGAGGGGTGGGGTCACTCAGTGGTCACCCACTGGCCATTCAGTGGTCACTCACTGGTCACTCAGTGGTCACTCACTGGTTACTCAGTGGTCACTCACTGGTCACTCCGTGGTCACTCAGTTATCACTCATCGGTCACTCAGCGCTCACTCACCGGTCATTCACTGGTCACTCACTGGTCACTCAGGGGTCACTCACTGGTCACTCACCCAGCACAAACGCCGTGGCCGAGCCCAGGCCCAGCGTGGCCAAGGGGTGGAGCCACAGGCGTGGCCAGGGGCGTGATCTGCACCGTGGGCGTGGCCGGGGGCGCGGCAGCCGCACCATTGGCTCCGCCCCCTCCTCAGTCTCCTCCTCCTCCTCGTGCTCCCCCCGGGGGTCCCTGTGCCGCGAGTAGGACACGGCACCGCCCCCGGGGGGCTGCGGGGGGGTCAGGACGTCCCCAAAATACCGGGGGTCCCCAAAATCCGGGGGGTCCCATAAATCCAGGGGGGTCCCCAAAATCCGTGGGGCGCTTTACCCGGAAACAGCGGCTGAGGGTCTCCATGGCAACCGGGGGGGTCCTGGGGGGGTCCCGGGGGGTCCTGGGGGGTCAGGAGGGTTCGGGGGGTCCCCAGACCGTTTCGGGGTCTCCCGGGGGGTCCCGGGGGTCTCCGGGGGCCGCCGTTCCGCCCCTCACCCGCCAGCACAGACTTTGCCCCCGGCCGGGTTTTGCCCCGCCCCCACCCCAAACCTGCCCCCCTTCCAAATCCCAAACCCCCCCGGGGTGACCCCCAAAGCGCCCACCCCCTCCGAGCCCCTGAAACCCCCCCAAATCCCCCAAATTTCCCCCAAATTTCCGCCCCCCCCGGCCCCGCTCACGCGCCGCCGCCGGACCCGCTCTGGCCCCGCCCACACAGGTGAGAAAAAGGGGCGTGACCTGTGGAGGCGGGGTGTGGGCGTGGCCGGCGGCCGTGGAAAAGGGGGCGTGGTTTGTGCTGAATTCGGCGCTGCCGGAGGGGCGGGGTTAGCTGGAGGGCGTGACGGAGGGGGGCATGGCCGAAAAGGGGCCCCGCCCCGGCGCCGCCAGGTCCGGGCCCTGATTGGCCGAGCCGGACACGGACCCGGGGGGCTTTGGGGGTCCCCGGGGGTCTGGGAGGGGCCGGAACTTTGGGAGGGCGGCTCAGGGGGTTTTGGGGAGGGGGTTTTGGGGTCCGGGACTTTTGGGAGCGTCGGGGATTTTGGGGTCCCCAGGTTTGGGGTCCCAGATTTGGGGTCCTGGATTTGGGGTCCCGGGATTTTTGGGTGGTCCCAGTTTGGGATTCCCGAGTGTTTTGGGGGTCTCAGGTTGGGTTTCCGGGGGTTTTTGGGGTCCCGGGGATTTTGGGGATCCCAGTTTTGGGGGTGCCTGGGGTATTGAGGGTTCCAAGTTGGGGGTCCCACAGGTTTCGGGGGTCCGTTGTGGGGTACCGGGGATTTTGGGGACCCCAGTTTTGGGGTCCCAGATTTGGGGTCCCGGATTTGGGGTCCCGGGGGATTTTGGGGTCCCGGGTTTTTGGGGGGTCCCAGTTTGGGGGTGCCGGCGCAGCAGTCCTCGGGGGTCTCATAAATACTCTCGTGTTTGCATTAAGTTACATGGGAGGGGTTTGGGGGCGTGGTCTCCCCTGAGTGACAGCTGTCAGTCAATCACCCGCGGGGCCTGGGCAGCCCAGGGCGCTCAGGCGGGAGGAGGATGATTGACAGCTGTCAATCACCTGCCGGCACGTCCAACGTGCCGGGGGGAGGGGAGGGGGGCTCTGACGGCTCCTGATGGCGATGATTGACAGCTGTCAGTCCAGATGATTGACGGCTGACTGTGCTTGCGATGATTGACAGCTGTCAGTTCAGATGATGGAGGGGCAGCTGCTGGTGATGACTGGCAGCTGCCAACTACGGATGGCGGCCGTGTGTGGTGATTGATAGCTGCTGGCAGTGATTGACAGCTGTCCCTGGCACTGACTGACTGACAGCTGCCTGTGGCGATGACTGACGGCTGTCTTCAGCAATTGACAGCCTTCTCCAGTGGTGATTGACAGCTGTATCCAGTGATGATTGATTGACAGCCGTCACCGCGGGCAGGTGTCCGCCAGGTGCAGCCGCACCTTTCCCCGCAGGAAGCGGCTCAGGACCCCCAGGAGCCGGGGGAGGGTCCGGACCCGCAGGGGGGCGGGGGGCGCGGCCGGAGGCGGGGCCTGGGGGGTCATGGGGGGGGGTCAGAGGTCACCATCGAGCCCCCTCCCGGACACCCCAAAAATCCCCCAAAACCCCCGGACACCCCAAAATCCCCCTAAGCCCCCCGAAATCCCGCCAAATCCACCCCAAGACCCCCCAAAATCCTCCCAGATCTCCCACAAACCCCAAATTCCCCCCCAGTCTCCCCCAAGACCCCTAAAGCCTCTCCAAATCCCCGCAAATCCCCCCCAAACCAGTCCAACCCCCAAAGGCCCCGAAGCCCCCCGACCCCCCGTACCGCGGCGGGCAGCCCCCGCAGCAGCCGCGCCAGGCTCCGCGCGCTCCCGTAGGCGCGCTCCAGGGTGGGCGTCACGCGCGGGTCCCGCAGCAGCTCCCGCGCCCGCAGCACCGCGGCCACCAGCGCCGCCTGTCCCCCGGACACCTCCCGCGCGCGGGACGCGGCCTGGCGACACGGCGGGGGGGGTCAGGGGACACCCCGGCACCGGGGACCGCCCCCCCCCCGCCCGCTTCTCCACGGCTTTTCCCGCATTTTCCCCAGATTTTTCCCGATTTTCCCCCGGTTTTCCACCCCCCCTTCCCGCGCCGTTTGACTCCGTCCCTCCCCGTTTGTCCCCATTTTTCCCGGTTTCTCCCCATTTTTTCCCAATTTCTCCCGGTTTCTCCCCGTTTTGTTCCCGTTTCTCCTCAGTTTTTCCCCACTCCCCTCTTGGTTTCTCTCCGGATTTTTCCCGTTCGTTTCCCAATCTCTCCCCTGATTTTCCAGGTTTCTCCCCCGGGTTTCCCTCTTTCTCCCTTTGGCCTCGTTTCTCCCCGATTTCTCCACAATTTCTCGCAATTTTTCCCCGGATTTTTCCCAATTTCTCCCCGTTTTCTCAGAATTTCCCCCAGTTTCTCACAATTTCCCGCCATTTCTCACAATCTCTCCCCAATTTCTCCCAATTTTTTTTCCGGATTTCCCCCATTTTTTCCCATTTCCCCGGGACTTCTCCCCATTTTTCCCCCACTCACGTCCAGGCTCCGCCAGAGGTTGAAGTTGACGCCGGGGTCGGGGACAGCGACGGGCTCGGGGAGGTCACAGTGGGGGCCACACCCGGCCTTGGGGACAGGGGGGGGGACACGGGGGACGGTGTCACCCCCGCCGCCACCCCCGGGGGGTCCCCAAACCCCCCAGGGGGTCCATGTCCCCCCATGATGTCCCCGTGTCCCCCCGTGATGTCCCCGAGCCCCCCGATGTTCCCAGATTCCCCCCGTGATGTCCCCGTGTCCCCACACCTCCCAATGTCCCCAAGCCCCCTGATGTCCCCGATGTCCCCAAGTCCCCCCTCTGTCCCCGAGCCCCCGATGTCCCCAAGCCTCCCCCGCCCCCCGCTGTCCCCGTGCCCCCGATGTCCCCACGCCCCCCCACTGTCCCCGTGTCCCCTCACCGCCCCCGATGTCCCCATGTCCCCCCGCTGTCCCCGCTGTCCCCGTGTCGCTCACCGCCCCCCGCTCGGCCTCGCGGGCCTCCAGGATGAACCGCTCCATCACTCGGGGGTCGCAGAGCGAGGGGGGGCCCTCGGGGGGGGGCTGGAGGCGCCCCGGGACCCCCAACAGCAGCAGCAGCAGCGCGCACAGCCCTGGGGGGGGACACGGTGACAACGGGGACACCCGGGACCCCCCCGGGGATAACGGGGGGCTCAGGGACACCGGGGGGGCACCCTCGAACGGCCGGGACCCCCCCCGGGATAGCTGAGCGCCGCCTCCTCTCTCACCTGCGTGCCCCCGACCCCCGAGAGTGTCCACGGGTGTCGGGGACCCCCTCGCCTCTGGAGACCCCCGGGACACCTCTGGGACACCTGGGACACCCAGGATCCCCCACCCACCTGGGGACACCTGAGACCCCCCCCGGGACCCCCGAGACACCTTCGGGACACCCGGGACCCCCCGCACACCTGGGGACCCCCGGGACACCTGGGGACACCTGGGGACACCTGGGACCCCCGGGACCCCCCGCCCACCTGGGGACACTTGGAACGCTCCCCCCCCCGTGTCCCCACCGCACACCTGAGCGCGCCGGACACACGTGGGGACCCCCAAACTCTCCAACCTCCCCCCCCCCACCAGCCAGGCGTGTCCCCCCACCCGAGACCCCCCAAAACCGCCCCCCCCCCCCCGCTCACCGGCGCACAGGTGGGTGTCCCCCCCCCCTCCCCCGCACACCTGGCCGCACACCTGGGCCCCCACCCACCCCCCCCATCCCGGGGGCGCCCCCCGCTCACCCGGCGCCCCCATGGCCGGCCGCTCATGGCACGGGGGGTCCCTGGTGGCCCCGGGGCTGCGGCCGTCCCCGCGCCGCGTCCCCCGGCCCCGGCCCCGGTTAATGTTTGATCCGAGGGGCCGCGGGGCCGGAAGGGCCCTTGGGGGGGGGGGGTTTCCATCCGGGCCCCCCCCCCGCCCCCCCCGGGCCGTCGAGGAAAAGGCCGCGCCGCCCGCAGCACGTCGGCCCCTGGCCACGGGCCACCCCCGGGCCGGGCACGGCGCCGGACAGGCGGGGGGGACACCGGGGGGGGGACTGGGACAGGGGGACACGGGGGGGACACCGGGGGGGAGACACCGAGGGGACACTGACACAGGGGGACACCGAGGGGACGCGGCGGGGACAACGGCGAAGGGGACACCGGGGGGGACACGGGGGGGACACAGAGGAGGAAAAGGGAGTGACGGGGGGACAGGGACGCGGGCACGGAGGTGTGGGGATACCGAGGGGACACTGACACAGGAGGCACACGGGGGAGGAAAAGGGGGTGACACGGTGACAGGGGGACACCGAGGACACACAGACACGGCGGGGACAATGTGGGGACACAGGGAGAAGGAGCTGGACACGCAGATGGGGGATCGGGGAGGAGGGCGCGGGGGCAGAAGTGGGGACAGAGCAACGTGAGGTTGGGGACAGGGACGGGGGACAGAGCTGGGGACACGGGACACCGGGACCGGGGGGGACACGGGGACAGGGATGGGGGACAGAGCTGGGGACACGGGACACCGGGACCGGGGGGACACGGGGACAGGGATGGGGGACAGGGCTGGGGACACGGGACACCGGGATGGGGGGGACACGAGGACAACGTCTCGGGCACGGAGCTGCGGGACGGGAACAGCGGAGGGGACGCGGGGATGACAGTGGGCGTGACGGGGACGGTGGCACCGCCACGGGGGGGGGACAGGGACGGCGACGGCGACACGTGGCCGCGGGGACAGGGCCGCCGGGCTGGCGCGGGGGACACGGGGACACCCCCGCGGGGCCGTGGGACCGCGGCGACACGCCCGCGGGGACACGCGCGCGGTGACAAGGGGACGCGCCAGGCCGGGGGATCCCGGGATCCCGCGGAAGCGGCCGAACAATGGGGACAGCGTCACTGTCGCCGTCAGCGTCCCCGTCCCCAGCGCCACCGCGGCCCCGGGGGCGGCCCCGGGGACCCCCGCGGCGGGGGAGGGAGAGGGGACACGCCGAGGGGAGGGGACACGGGGACACACGGGGGAGACACGCGGGCAGGCGGGAGGGGACGGGGGGGGCACAGGGGTGACGCGGGAGGCGACACGGCGGGCGCGGGGGGGGCTCGGGAGGGGAGCGGCGGGGCGCAGGTGACACGGGAGGTGACACGGGGGACCCGGGAGGTGACACGGGCCCCCTGCCAGGCCGTACGTGCGGCTCCGCACAGCCCGGCCGCGGGTCCGGCGCCAGCGGGGCCAAAGGGCACCCGGGGGCGGGGGGACGGCGGCGGCGACGTCACCGAGGCCGCCGGGTCCCCCCCGTGTCACCACCCGGGCGGGGACTCCCCCGCGCAGCCGGGACTCCCCGGGAACGGAGGCGGCGGTCCCGGGGGTCCCGCGGGTCACCTGGAGTCCCCTCGGGTCCCCTGCCGCCCGCCCGGGTGTCCCTTTGTCACCTGGGGGTCCCTTTTGTCACCTGCGTGTCCCTTTTGTCACCTGGAGCCCCCTCTGCTCACCTGCCACCCCCCGGGTGTCCCTTTGTCACCTGCGTGTCCCTTTTGTCACCTGGAGTCTCCTCGGGTCACCTGCCAGCCCCCGGGTGTCCCTTTGTCACCTGCGTGTCCCTTTTGTCACCTGGAGTCTCCTCGGGTCACCTGCCACCCCCCGGGGTGCCTGTCGGTCCCTTTTGTCACCTGGGTGTCCCTTTGTCACCGGGGTGTCCCTTTGTCACCAGGGTCCCCCTCATTTTCCCACGCTACCCCACCCCGTAGATGTTTTCAATGTCCCCAGCGTCACCTGGAACCTCCCCCCCCATGTCACCGAGGTCCCCAAATTCCCCCCCCCGGGCCACCCCAAGTCCCCCCGCGTTGTCGCCCAGACCCTCCCCTTGTCCCCTGGGTTGTCACCCGTTGTTGCCTTCCTGCCCCAAAAGTCACCGATGACGCAGAGAAAGCCCCGGCCCCAAATCCCCCCCAAAACTCCCAATTTTCCCCCAAAAACCCGCCAAAACCCCCAAACCCTCCAAAAACCCCCGAGGCATCGCTGCTACCACCACCGGCTTTATTGGGGTGTCCCGGCCCCGCGTCCCCCCCGGAGGTCCCCGATGGGGATCCGAACTTTGGGCGGCGTCTTGGTGTCCCCAAGTCCCCTCCGGGTTCCCGGGGGTGTCCCCGGGGCGTCCCCGCGGCCGTGACACACCCGGGGACTCCCGGGGAGGGAGTTTGGGGGGGGTCCCCATGAAGGTGATGGAGGCCAGGACAGCGGGGGACCCCTCAGGACAGCGGGGGAGCCCCCCCAGGACCCCGGGGTCAGCCCAGGTCACAGGGGGAGCCCTGGGGAGCCCCCCCGAAGACACCAGGGGAGCCCCCCAGGACACCGGGGTCACCCCGGGGTCCCCCCTCAAGCGCAGGGCGCCTCCCTGCAGAGCCGGATGTGGATGGCCGAGTTGTGCCGGGGGGTGTCCCCGTCCTCGCCGTCGCCGTCGCGGTGGTCGCGGCGGTCCCGGTGGTCGCGGAGGGGCACGGAGGAGGTGCTGGCGTGCAGCCGCAGCGCCCCGCCCGCCCCCGCCTGCAGCTGCAGCGCCAGGTTGATGGTGCGGGGCACGGCCAGGCCCAGCCCGTGCAGCCGCAGTTCGGTGCCGGTGCCGGGAGCCCCGCCCGGCGCCAGGAGCCGCTGGCAGCGCCGCAGCTGCGCCCGGAAATCCGAGCGGGACGTCACGAACACGTCGTTGCTGCCCGCGGCGGCGGCGGCGGCGGGGCCCGGGGGGGGGCCCGGGGCCGGGCCCCGGTGGCGGCGGCGGCGGGAGGCGGGCGCGGCCCCGGGGAGCGGCCCCGGGGGCGGCGGGGATGGAGCGGCGGGGCGGCCTGAGGACATTCTGCGGGGGAGAAACGGGCAGGGGGCGTCAGGGGGGGACCCCGACGCGATAATACCCCCAGGGACTTTCTGACCTTTGACCTCCCCCCCGAAAATCACCGGGACCCCCCCCCAAAAACCGCCCACACCCGTCCGCACCTCGCGCGTCCCGCGCCGCCGCCGCTTCCGCTACGAGGCCACGCCCCTCTGAAGACACGCCCCCTGCGGCGATACGCCCATCTAAGCACCGCCTACACCGAACCACGCCCCCGGCAGCACTTTTAGGGGTTTTTTTGGGGTTTTTTTGGTTTTTAAAGGGGGTTTTTGGGTTTTTTAACGGCGAACAGAGAGGGCCGTGCCCCTCCTCCAGCCCCGCCTCCCGAAGTCGCCATTTTGGGGCTTCTATTGAAAAGACCCGGGAATTTTTGCGCTTTTTGGGAGGGACGGGATTAGCGAGGGGAAAGTGTTTCAGAGAAGCCACGCCCCTTTTCTACATGCATAGGCCACGCCCGCAAATAGGAGGAGCCACGCTTTACAAAAAACCCGGCCCCCCTCCCTGTTAACAAAGGGCCGCGGCCCCTTTAAGCGCCGCCGTCTCCGCAGCCGCAGCCAATGGGCGCGCGCGCCGCACGGCGGGCGCCGATTGGGCTGCCGGAGAGGCCCCGCCCCCGGCTCGCGGCCGGCGCTGTCCCGGTGCTGAAGGCGGCCATGAGCGGCGGCGTCTACGGCGGCGGTGCGGGGGCGGGGCCTCGCCCGGGGGCGGGGCCTCCGCGGGAGGCGGGGCCACTGCGGGAGGGGCGGGGCCAAGGCGGGGGCCGGGGGGGGATGGGGGGGCCCCGGTGTCACCGTGTGTCCCTCCGGTGTCACATCCCTGAGGGTCTGTGGGACCGGGGGCTTTTTTGGGGGGGGGTCTCATTGTTTTGGGGGATCCCGGTGTCACCGTGTCACCCCCCCAGTGTGGCACCCCAAAGGTCCTGTGGGACCGGGGGGGTCCTGGGGTTTTTTGGGGGGGTCTCATTGTCCTTTGGGGGTGTCCCGGTGTCACCGTGTCCCTGTCCCCTCGCCCCAGATGAGGTCGGGGCTCTGGTGTTCGACATCGGCTCCTTCTCGGTGCGGGCCGGTTACGCCGGCGAGGATTGTCCCAAGGTGGGTGTCACCATGTCCCCCTCCCTGTGCCACTGTCACCCCTGCCGTGTCCCTGGGGCGGTGGTGTCCCCGGTGTCCTCAGGGCCACAGCGACAAAGTCACCGTCCCCAGGCGGATTTCCCCACCACGGTGGGGCTGCTGTCCCCGGACGAGGTGTCCCTGGAGCTGGACGGGGACAAGGACAAGAAGGGCGGGAAGGTCTATTACATCGACACCAACGCCCTGCACGTGGCCCGCGAGGGCGTCGAGGTCCTGTCGCCGCTCAAGAACGGCATGAGTGAGCTGGGGACAGTGGGGACACTGGGGACATGGGGACGTGAGTGAGCTGGGGACACTGGGGACACCGGGGACACCGGGGACATGGGGACACTGGGGACATGGGGACACTGGGGACAGTGGGGACATGGGGGAGAGTGGGGACAGTGGGGGACACTAGGGACAGTGGGGGGACAATGGGGACATGGGGACAGTGGAGGGACATGGGGACACAGGGGACAGTGGGGAAGAGCGGGGAGAGAGGGGACTGCGGGGCGTACGGGGAGGGCGCAGGGACAGGAGGGACAAGGGGGGATTTTTGGGGACAAGGGGGAAGAGCGGGGTGGATACAGGAGAACATTGTGGGATGGCGTGGGGACAGCAGCGGGGCCCAGGGGACAGCCCCGGGGGCCATCCCGGGTGTCCCCATGTCCCCGCTGTCCCCAGTCGAGGACTGGGAGTGTTTCCAGGCCATCCTGGACCACACCTATGGCAAACACGTCAAGTCGGAGCCGGGGCTGCACCCGGTGCTCATGTCTGAGGCGCCGGTAGGTGACACCGCCCCGCGGAGTGTCCCCAAGGTGTCCCCAGTGTCCCCGGGGTAATTCTTGGCCGTCCCCCTGGGCGTCTCCTGGGTGTCCCAAATATCCCCAGTGTCCCCAATACCCCCAGTGTCCCTTGGCTGTCCCCCTGGCTGGGTGTCCCCGGGGTGTCCCCTGGCTGTCTCCAAAGTTCTCAGAGTCCCCTGGCTGGCTGTCCCCTCGGTGTCCCCTGGCTGGCTGTCCCCTGGGTGGCTGTCCCCGGGGTGTCCCCTGGCTGTCCTCAGTGTCCCCAACGCCCCCGTGCCGCAGTGGAACACGCGGGCCAAGCGGGAGAAGCTGACCGAGCTCATGTTCGAGCACTACAACATCCCGGCCTTCTTCCTCTGCAAGACCGCCGTGCTCACCGCGTATCCGCTGTCACCGCCGTGTCACCGCCCCTGTCGCCGCTGTCGCCGCGGGGCGTGGCCGGGGGGCGAGGGGCGTGTCCAGGGTGGGGTTGGGGGCGTGGTCGGGGGTGTCCCCGCCCCGTTTTGGCGCCTTGACCGGCGCAGTTTCGCCAACGGGCGCAGCACGGGACTGGTGCTGGACTCGGGGGCCACGCACACCACGGCCATCCCCGTGCACGACGGGTACATCCTGCAGCAAGGTAAGCGCACCTGGGGACACGTGGGGACACACCTGGGGACAGGTGGGGACACACCTGGGGACAAGGGAGAACACACCTGGGACAGGGGAGGGTCATCTGGGACACACCTAGGACAGGGGACAACACATCTGGGACACACCTGGGGCAGGGGAGAACATACCTGGGACACACCTGGGACACATCTGGAACAGGTGGGAACACACCTGGGACAGGGGAGGGTCACCTGGGACACCTGGAACACACCTGGGGCAGGGGTCACCTGAGACAGGTGAGAACATATCTGAGACACACCTGGGGCAGGTGAGGGCCCGCCTGGAACATGCACAGTGGCCACACCCCGCAGCCAGGTGAGCGCGCACCTGTCCCAGGGGAGGGGTGGGTGGAGCCTGACGACGGCCCCGCCCCGCAGGGATCGTGAAGTCGCCGCTGGCCGGGGATTTCATCTCCATGCAGTGCCGGGAGCTGTTCCAGGAGCTCAACATCGACATCGTGCCCCCCTACATGATCGCTGCCAAGGTGGGCGTGGCCCGGATGGGCGTGACCAGAGGGCAGCCAATCAGAGAGGACACAGGCAGGGTGCGGCCAAACCCAAGGCCCCTCCCACTTGGTCCCACCCATTTGGGGGTGGTCTTATTCTTTAGCCCCACTTCCTTTGCGGCAGCCAAAATTTCTTAGCTTCGCCCAGTCTGGGGGTAGGCTCATCGCTTAGCTCCACCCCTTTGGGGCCACAGCCTTATTGGGCAGTTCTCTTGTTTGGCCCCGCCCCCTCAGTGACCCTATGATTCCTCCTCTTACCCCAGCCCAGGGGAGGCTCCACCCCTTTCACTTAACCGCGCCCCTTTAGCATCATTAACCCCCAGGCCCCGCCCCTTTTGGGCTGGCCGCGCCCACACAGACCCCCCTTCCCCAGGAGCCGGTGCGGGAAGGCGCCCCCCCGAGCTGGAAGAAGAAGGAGAAGCTGCCCCAGGTGTCCAAGTCCTGGCACAACTTCACCTGCAATGTGAGCAGGGGGCATTTTTGGGGGGTCCCCGAGGTGGGGGGGTTTCGGAGGGTCCCAACCCCCTTTTCTTGGGGTCCTTTTCTCCCTCCAGGAGGTGATCCAGGACTTCCAGGCCTCGGTGCTGCAGGTCTCGGACTCCCCCTACGACGAGCAGTGAGTGATGCCAGGATGCCGGGGTGGTTTTGGGGGGATTTTAGGGTGGGGAGGACCCTGAATTTCCCCCCAAATCCCCCAAATTCTCCGCAGGGTGGCGGCGCAGATGCCGACGGTTCACTACGAGATGCCCAACGGGTACAACACCGACTACGGGGCCGAGCGGCTCCGCATCCCCGAGGGGCTCTTCGACCCCTCCAACGTCAAGGTTTGGGGATCTTGGGGGGGGTCTCTGAGGTTTTGGGGTCCCGGAGGGTTTAGGGGACCCCCCACCCCCCAAATTCTGCATTCCTGAGAGCTCTTTGACTTTTCCAATGTCAAGGTTTAAGGGTCCCCAGCGGGGTTTTGGGGGTCCCAGGGGTTTGGGGGGAACAGGGAGGTCCCGGGGGTGTTTGGGACCCCCCTGACCTCCCCAGTTTTCCCCCAGGGCCTCTCGGGGAACACCATGCTGGGCGTGGGACACGTGGTGACCACCAGCATCGGGATGTGTGACATCGACATCCGGCCGGTGGGTCCAGGGATGGGGGGGGGAATTCCGGGGGGTCCTGGGGAGCAGCGAGGACACCCCAAATCCTGCTGGTCCCCTGCCCGTGTCCCCATCCCCAGGGTCTCTACGGCAGTGTCATTGTCACCGGGGGGAACACGCTGCTGCAGGGCTTCACCGACCGCCTGAACCGGGAGCTGGCGCAGAAAACGCCCCCGGTGAGGGACCCCCGACGAGACCCCGAATTATCCCCCCACACGGTTTGGGACGGGAACACCAAACTCTTCCTGGGAGGGACCCCCCGAATGGGGGATGGGGGAGCTGGAGAGGGGCCCTGAACCCCTCTGAGGGACATTTGGGGTGCGGGGACACCCAGATTGCACCTCCCAGTTACCACCAGTCCCTCCCAGTGGCTCCCAGTTGCCCCCAGTGACCCGCAGTGACTCCCCCTCTCCCAGAGCATGCGGCTGAAGCTCATCGCCAGCAACAGCACCATGGAGCGGCGCTTCAGCCCCTGGATCGGGGGCTCCATCCTGGCCTCGCTCGTGAGTCCGTGGAGATCACGGGGATTCCCCCGACCTGGGACCCCCCCCCCCCCCAAAAAAACCCTCAAAACGCCCCGAATTCTCCCGTAGGGCACCTTCCAGCAGATGTGGATCTCCAAGCAGGAGTACGAGGAGGGCGGGAAGCAGTGCGTGGAGCGCAAGTGTCCCTGAGGGGGCGCGGAGCCCCTGAGGGGGGGAAGAAATGAGGGGAAAAAAAAATCAATAAAGCCTGCAAAAAACCACCTGAAAGCGGCTCCGGGGCGCCTGTGGGGGCCGGCGGCGGTGGGGATGGATGGTAGCTGTTGGTGCGTGGGGCTCTTGCCGGCTTTTTTAGACTATTTTACCGATTCCGCCGCTTTTCGCCTCAGAGCGGGGCGCGGCGGGTCACGCGACCCGGGTCGGGGGGGAAGCCCGCGAGGCGCGCGGGCGGCACGTGCCGGGGGCGGGCACTGCGCAGGCGCGAGGCGCGCGCTGGGGCCGGGCGCGAGACGCCGCGCGGCTCTCGCGAGAGGCGGCGGCACCGCCCAGCGGCCGCGGCTGGAACTGCGCCCGCTGCTTCTCGCGAGAGCTCCGCGTGCGCGCGCGCGCTGTGCGCTCCGTTACCGGGAGGGTGGGAGGGGCAGAACCGGCTCGGTGACGTCACGAGCGGGACGGTAACGTGAGTACGCGGCCGAGGGACGGAGGAGGAGGCACCGGCGCTGGAAAACGGGAGGGGGCGTGTGGGGAAGAAGGCTCTTCGCGCTGCGCGCGCGCGCAACTGCCGCACGGACTCCAACTACCGGCAGCCTCCGCGCGCGCAGGGAGGTCCCCGGTGCGGGGCGGCCATACCTCGCCTTCTCTGCCTTCCGGCCGCCCGTCTGCCCCGTCCCCGCACCTCTCCCGCCCCGCAAGCCTTCGGCAGGATCCGCTCCCGCCCCGCCAGCCCCGCCCGCCCCGCCCGCCGTTCTTTCGCGCTCTCCGCGCAGGCGCTCGCAGCGGGCACCCCGATCACTTCAGGCCCCCTCTCTCTCTCCCCGCGCGCCGACTCCCGTTATTGGCCGCCGCGTGCCCCGGGGCCGCTCCCATTGGCTGCCGGCTGCTTCCTCGCCCCGTCTCGTGGGCGTGGCCGCGCTCAGCCCCGCCCCTCCGGTATATAAGCGGCGGCGGGCCGGCGCGGCGCTGCCATCGCGGGCGGGAGGCGGCGGGCGCGGACGGGTCTCGCGCGCGGCTACCCCCGCTCCCCCCTTCCGGCCGCGCATGCGCGGGGGAGGCGCGGCGCAGCGCGCAGGCGCGGGCCGGGCCGCCATGGCGGCGGCGCCTGAGGCCTTCCTGGTGCCGCCGCCGCCGCCGCCTCCTCCCGCCGCCGCCGCCGCCCCGCCGGGCCCTCCCGAGCCCCCGCGGCCCCGCAATGGCCTCCGCGCCGCCGGGGGAGGCGGCGGCAAGCGGCGCAGCAGCTGCGGGGCGAAGCAGCCGGCGTGGAAGCGGCGCCGCCGCGCGGCCTCGGAGTGCGGCCCGGTGCTGCCGTCCGAGTTCCTGCTCGGCGGGAACATCTTCGACCCGCTGAACCTCAACAGCCTGCTGGACGAGGAGGTGAGCCGGGCGCTGAACGCGCGCACGCCGCAATCCTCGCCGCTGCCGCAGCGCGGCCGCGACCCGGTGGAGATCCTGGTGCCGCGGGACATCACGGACCCGCTGAGCCTGAACGCGCCGGGCGAAGCGCTGCGCTTGGCGTCCCCGGCCAAGAGCGCCCGGCGCCGGCACCGCCACCGCGGCCAGCAGCGCAACGCCGGCAACGCCAACAGTAACGCCGGGAACAATAACGGCGGCGGCGAGGATCCCGCCGCCCGCCCCGCCGAACCCTCCGCCGCCCCCGCCGCCCCGCCGCCCCCCGCCGCCCTGCCCGCCGCCGCCCCCGGCCGCCACCGCAAGCGCCGACGGACTTGCAGCAAATCCGAGGGGCCTCGCCCTCCTCCTCCCCCTCCGTCCTCCTCGTCCTCCGAGAAGCCGAAAGCCGGCGGGAAAGCGGCGCAGCGGCCGCGGCGCCAGGCGCGGAAGTTCCAGTACGGGAATTACTGCAAGTACTACGGGTACCGCAACCCGGACGTGGAGGACGCGCGGCTGCGGGCGCTGCGGCCCGAGTGGTTCGCGGGCAAGGAGGTGCTGGACGTGGGCTGCAACGTGGGGCACCTGACGCTGAGCATCGCCAAGCGCTGGGCGCCCGCCCGCGTGGTGGGGCTGGACATTGACGGGCGGCTGATCCGCTCGGCGCGGCAGAACATCCGCCACTACCTGTCCGAGGGGCTGGGGGCGGCCCCGGAGGGAGGAGAGGGAGGAGGAGGAGGAGGCAAGAGAGGTTTCCCCGCCGCGCTCTGCGCCTCCCGCGGTCCCATCGCCGCCCCGCAGCTGCCGCCCGACGGGCCCGGCGCCGCCGAGTTCCCGCACAACGTGGTCTTCGTCACGGTGAGGGGGAGACATGGGGGTTTGGGGGGGGTCTTAGGGGGTGACGAGCGCGTGGGGAGGGTTTGGGGTGCGGTTAGGAAGGCGTCGGTGGGTGCAGAAGGGGCTGGAGCGGAGCTTTGGGCAGGTCTTGTGGGGGTTTTGGGGATCTCGGTGGGCTTAGGGGGGACTCGGTGGGTTGCAGGGGGTGACAGGTGCGTGGGGGTGATTTGGGGTGGGTTTTGGGTGGGTCTCAAGGGGGTGGAGCAGAGTTCTGGGCAGGTCTCGTGGGGATTTGGGGGCGTCTGGGTGGGTCTGAGGGGATGACAAGTGCTTGGGGAGGGTTTGGGGGGCTCTCGGTGGGTTTTGGTGAGCCCTCAGTGGGGCTCAGCCCATACCCCTGACCCCCCAAACACCCCCGGACCTCCTCAGTGGGGCTCAGCCTGTGCCCCCCAGCCCCCTGTGTGCCCCCAGACCCCCTCATTCCCCTTCAGTGGGGCTCAGCCTGTGCCCCCCACTCCCCAAAAACCCTTCAGTGGGGCTGAGCCTGTGGCCCGCACCCCCGATCCCCCCCCAGGCCCCTTCTGTGGGGCTCACCAGCTCCCCCGTGACCGTGCCCCCCGTTCCCCCTACAGGGTAACTACATCCCGGAGCGGGAGGAGGCTGCTGGGGCTCAGCACCCCAAGTTTGACGTGGTGCTGCTGCTGTCCCCGCTCCCCCAGAGACCCCAAATCCCCCCTCAGACACCCCCAGAGACCCGCAGACCCCTAAGTGTCCCCACCCCACAGGGTAACTACGTCCCGGAGCGGGAGGAGGCCGTGGGGGCTCAGCGCCCCGAGTTCGACGTGGTGCTGCTGCTGTCCCTGACCAAGTGGGTGCAGCTCAACTGGGGCGACGAGGGGCTCAAGCGCCTGTTCCGGCGGGCGTTCCGGCACCTGCGGCCTGGGGGGCTCCTGCTGCTGGAGCCGCAGCCCTGGGAGTCCTACCGCAAGCGCAAGGGGCTCACCGTGAGTGCTGGGGGGCTCTGGGGGGTTTGGGGGGCTCGGGGGGGGGTCACAGAGGGATTTGGGGGTCCTCATTAGGGTCGCACAGGGGTTTGGGGGGGTCACAGAGGGGTTTGGGGGGCTCTGGGGGGTCACAGAGGGGTTACAGCCAGGTTTGCGCTGGGCAGAGAGGACTCTGGAGGGTCCCAGAGGGGTTATGAAGGGCTCTGGGGTAATAACGGGGTCTGGGGGGATTTTTGGGATCCCCAGGGAGGGTTTTGGGGTCCCCAAGGGGGTTTTGGGGCTGACCCCAGACCGGTCTCCCCCAGGAGACGACGTACCGGAACTACCAGCGGATCCGGCTGCGGCCGGAGCAGTTCCCGGCGTACCTGACCTCCCCCGAGGTGGGCTTCGAGCGCTGCGAGCTCCTGGGGACCCCCCAGCACAGCTCCAAAGGTGGGGACCCCGAATCCCGGGGCTGGGACCCCAAATCTCAGGGTCAGGACCCCAAATACCTAAAGGGTGGGACCTCAAATCCCAGGGATGAAACCCCAAATCCCCAAAGGGTGGGACCCCAAATCCCAAGGATGGTTCACCAAATCCCATGGTGGAGGGGTGCCCCAAATCCCAGGTGGGACCCCAAATCCCAGTGTCAGGACCCCAAGCCCCAAAGGGGTTTTAGGGGTCAGAGGGTCGGGGTGGGGGCACCTGGTTTGATGAAAAAGAGCGTCTGGTGGGGGTGCAGCCCCCCGAATTGGGGCTTTGGGGTCAGCCGGAGACTGGGAGCGGTTGGCAGAGGGGAGTTTGGGGTTCCTGGGGTGTAAATTCGGGGTCCCCCCCTCACCCGACGCCCCTCTGTGCCCCCCAGGCTTCCAGCGGCCGATTTATCTCTTCCACAAGGGACGAGGCGACGCCCCCTGAGCCCCCCCGGGACTCCCCCCGGTCCGGGGGGGCCCCGGCGCTCCCAGAGGGGGGAGGGGAGATCGCTCCCCTCCCCCACCAGATGCCAAACGGGGGAGGGGCTCCGTTTGCCCCCCCTCCCCCCAATTTTTGGGGTGTTACCTCCCCCCCCCCGGGCGTTTGCCGTGGTTTGCTCTGTGCGAGGGGGGGGGCCCCAGAATAAAGGAGGTGAATTGTCAGCGGGGGGGGGGGAGTCGTTTTTTTTGGGCGGGGGCAGTTTAAAGGGGGGGTTAAGATGCCCCATCAAAAACCCAAATTAGTTGTTTATTTTCGGGGGGGTGTTTCCCCCTCAGCAACCCCCCCACTGCTGCAGCTTGTGGTACATGGTGAAGGCGGCTCCGGGGGGGCGCGGGAGGGCCCGGGGGGGCTCGGGGGGGGCCGGGGGGGGCAGCCAGGGCCAGCTCCTCCCCCCGGCAGCAGCGCCCACCAGCACCCCCAACTGCGGCCCGGGCACCTGCGGGAGGACACGGCACAGCACGGTGGGTGGGGGCGGCCCCTCAGCACCGGGGGGGGGCACAGGGCGGGACTTGGGGATTTGGGGTGGGGTCTCACCTGCGGGAGGGGCGCGGGGGGGGCCGGGACCCCCGCCCTGCGCGGCCCCGGCGGGGGGGGCACGGCCAGGCTGACCAGGCCGCGGAACAGGCGCTGTGCCGGCGGCACGTTCATGGCTAAAAAGGAGCGATTTCGGTTAAACCGGGGAGAACAAACGGGGTGAGAACGGGGGGGGTGGGTGAGGGCCGAGCCCCCCGCCCCGAACTGACCCGCGGCCGCCGCCCCGCCCAGAGCGCTGCGGGCGGTGAAGGAGCTGCCCAGGAGCGCGGCCGCCGCTCGGGGGGCGTCGAACGGCTGGCGGGGGCCTCCCCCGGGACCCCCCCGGCTGCTGTGCAGGGTGGGCGTGGCCAAGGCGGAGACGGCCGGGGCGGGGGCCCCCCGATCTTCATCATCATCCTCCTCCTCCTCATCGCGGAGCACGAAACGCACCTGCAGGGGCAGGAAGAGTCGGGGGTCACGGAGCCGCCCCCGGGCGCGTTTTGGGGGGTTCACCCACACTTGCCCCTTTCCGGGGCCGTTCCAGCGGTGGTTTGGGGTGTCCCGTCCCCTCCCAGGCCGCTCCCGCGTGTTTCCGGTGTCCCCGTTCCGCCCCCCGGTGTTTCGGGGTTCTCTCGTGTCGTCTCCCCCCACCTGCCGGTTGCCGCCCCCGTGCCCCCCCCGCCTCAGGATCCCCCCGGGCGGCGGCGGCGGCGGCGGCGGCGGAGGGACCGCGCGCGGCCTCATGGCGGCGGGAGTCACGCCCCTTCCACCCGGTGGCCGCGCCCCTAACGGTTACCTCACCAAGATGACGGCCCCTTCATCCGCCTCCCGCTGACCCCTCCAAGATGGCGCGCCTTATATTCTCGCCCTTCCCAGGATGGCGGCCCGGCTCTTGCCGCTGTGGCTGCGCATCTGGGTCCGCGGGTTCGAGTCCCGCCTTGGCCCGAGCCGCTCCCACCTATCCATTAACCCCGAAGTCCCTCGAGTTTCTCCCCAAAATCAACACGGCCCCTCCCCCGTGCTGTAAAAATCGCGGGTTTATTAAAAAAGGCCCCAAGTTGCGCAGGAAAGGCGAGAGAGCTCAGCGGCTCTCCGGGCCTCCCTCCCAGTAAAGCAGCAGCGGTGCAGCGAGCGTGGAGCCCCTGCCCGGCCCCTGAGAACCTCCCGGGACCCCCCCGAGCTCAGGGCGGCGCCGGGGGCGGCCCCGGGGGCTGCGGGGACGCGAGGCGGGCGAGCTGCTGCGGGGTGGCCAGTGCCCGGAGCAGGCGGTTCTCCCTCTCCAGCGCCGCCCGCCGCTCGCTCAGCTCCCGGATCTGCTCCCGCAGCGCCTCCACCTCCTCCCGCACCGCCAGCAGCAGGTGGGACTTCACCAGGTCCTGTGGGGGGAGAGAGAGGAGTCAGGGACCCCTAGAGTACCCCCTTCCAGGACCCAAACCCTACATGTGGCTCCCACAGCCCCCCATAACCCCCAGTTATAACCCAGAGCCCCCCAGTGCCTCCCTTCCAGGACCCCAATCCTACATCCAGCTCCCTATATACTGGCCAGTTACAACCCAAAGACCCCTAATGTCTCCCTTCCAGGACCCAAAGCTCCCACATCCCGTTCCTACAGCCGCCATCAGGACCCAGAGCCCCCCCGCCCCCCCATGAACCCCTGGGGGTCTCACCATGGCCCTCTCGATCTTGTTGTCAATGGCGGTGACGCCACTCCCGGCGCTGAGATGGAGGGAGGGGGACGGGGGCGGTGTCAGACGGACAGATGGACACCGCCCCTCCCCCACACCGGGCACCTCGGGTGGGTGGGGGAGGGGCAGAGTTACCTTCCTCTTTTTTGGGGTGGGGGAGGGGAACCCGCGCCCCTCCCTCGCACCTCCCCAGCCCCGCCCCACACCGGAAGTTCCCGGGCCAGAAGTCCCGCCTTACCCCTCGTCCTCACTCTCCTCGCCAGCCAATCCCAGGCGCACGCTGAGCTCAGTCCCGCCCCCTGGGCGTGGCGAGGGGGGTTTGGGGGGCAACGCCTGTAAACAAAGCGGGGCGCGGGGCTCGGGGGCGTGGTCTTCGTGGCCCCACCCCAGGAGACCCCGCCCTCTCACCTGCTGCACGAGCTGCGCGAAGGCCCCGAGGGACCGGGGCTGGTGGGGGGCGGGGACGGCCCGGGGGGCGTCCAGCGACACCGGGACCCTCCCCCCGCCGCCGCCGCCTCCCCGCGGTGACGCGTCCCGCTCGTAGAAATCGCGGCAGAGCCACCGGCCCCGCCGCAGCACCTCCCCCGGCGACAGTAAGCGAACGAGGCGGAACCGGGACCCGCTGGGGCTGCCGGAGGAGGAAGATGAAGAACCGGTCGCGGCGCCGGAGGCATCACCCGGCGCGGTCCCGCTGCCGCCGCGGACGCTGGTGATGGCGAAGCCGCTTTTCTTGCGGCTCATGGGGGCGGCGGCGGCGGGAGGAGGAGGAGGATCATGGCGGGGCCGGCCCGGAGCCGTCACCGGCGGCGGCGGCAGGACCCGGAAGTGGGAACCGGAAGTGATCTTTCTTTTTAAGGCGTTCCCGGGCCGCACGCGGGCGCGCCCCGCCCCCAAACCGCGCCTCCCCTTCAGAGAGCCACGCCCCGCGGCGCGCCCCCTTGGCCACGTGACCGCCCGGCGCGGCCGCGGGTCCTCCACGCCGCAAGGCGGCGCCAGCGCAGCCGCGGCGCGTCCCGGACGCTGCGTCAGCGCCAATGGAGCGGCGCGAGCGGGAGGCGGGAGCGGCCGGTGAGGGAGGAGGGGAGGGATGGGGGTGGGCCCGGTGCCCCTCCCGCGCCCGGTGACCACCCGCTGCCCCTCCCCCGCAGGCCGCTAGACCTCCCCCGCCATGGGCCAACGCCCCCCGTGAGCCCCCGGCCCGGGCCCGGCCGTGCTGGCGGCGGTGGGGGGGGGGGTGCGGCGCAGGATTCCCCCCCCCCCCCCAACCCTGGGACCCCCGAGAGAGCGACAGGTAACGAGGGGCGGGGTGGGAGGAGGCCCGGGGCGGAGGGGGGGGGGGACGGAGGAGCCCGGTGTCCGGGTGGGGTGGGGGTACCCCGCATCCTGAGGGGCAGGAGGATGCCGGGGGAACCCCAAGATCGAGGATAATTGGAGTGCTCGGGCGGGCAGCGGCAGCCTGGGGGTGCCGGCCGGGCCCGGGCGGGTTTGGGGGGGTCCCCGGGATCGGTGTGAGCGGAGGGAGCCCGGTGCCCACAGGCGTTCGGGTGGGTTCGGGTGCACCCCGGCATCCCCGCCGAGGGGTCCGGGTGGGGTTGGGGAACCCGGCGGGCGGGGGCCGACCCCAGGGTTCCTTAGGGTGGGGGGAGAGGACAGAGGGACCCCGCCGCCAGGTGGGGAGTGGGGTCCTGGGGTGACCGGGGGGTCTACGGGGGGTCAGGGGAGCGCGGACATCGGGACCCAGCGTCAAGCGGGGGGTGCGGGGGTGGCGGAAGGCAGCGGCATGCGGGGCTCCGGGAGGGGCGGGGGGGGGTCTCCGGACACGGGGCCCGGGTGGGTCTCGGGAGCAGAATTCGGGGGGCGGGGGGTCGCCGGTCCGGGGGGGGCGGGGTCTGAAGGGCCCCGCCCCCAGCCATGAGCGCCCCCCCGCGGTCGGAGCTCGCCGCCGCCGCCGCCGCCCCTGCTGCGCCTGGGCGAGGAGCGCCCCCCGGCGGCCGCCATGAACCTGCTGCAGCGCAAGGGCCGCCCCGAGTGGCGCCCCCGCGAGGAGGAGCCGCGCAAGGGGTGAGGGGGACACCGTGGGGGACACTGAGGGGACACCCCGGGGAGGGCACCGCGACCCCCTGGGACCATCGTGGAGGGACGTGGAAACCCTCTAAGACTACCCCCGGAGGGAAGCCAGTACCCCTGGGACCACCCTGAGGCGACACCGGGAGCCCCAGCACCACTCGGAGGGGACTCTGGGATCCCTCAGGGCCACCCTGGCAGGTCACCAACCCCTCGGAATTCCGCTGGTGGGACCTAAAGGGCCCCAAATCACCCTGGGGGAACCTGAGATCCCTGCCCCTTCCCAAAACCTTCGTGCAGACAGCCCCTGTGTCCCCCTGCGCTCCTGGGATTGACCCCCAGACCCACGGCCCACCTTCTGCTTTCCCCAAAGACGGGTGACCCCCAGTTCCCCCTGTACTCCAGCGCCCCTGCACCGCAGCAGCGAAGCCCCACAGAATCTCTGAGGGGGTCGGGGCGTCCCCAGAAATTTCGGGGTCGCCCTGACTACCCGTGTCCCCTCCTCAGGGTCCCCAAGGCACGGGAAGGGGGGGTCCCTCCGGCGCCCACTGCGAGTGGGGTTCCTGACCCTTCCGGCGCCGCAGGAACGCGGCCCCCGGCCCTGTGCCCCCCGGCATGGCCCCCCGCTCCCTGTCCTGCCACGCCGTGGGGCTCCCCGACTCGGGGATGCCCCTGCGCCCCCCCCGGGCCCCGCACCGGGCCCCCGGAGGGCCGCGGCCTGGAGGCACCGCCCGCCAAGAGAGGCGGTGAGTAGAACTGGCCGCGTTTGGAGGGGTTTTGGTGGGGTTGGGGGGTTATGGAGGGTCGCAGGGCGGGTGGGGTGGCGGGAAGGGGTCCTGGGGAGGTGTGGGTGGCAGGAAGGGGACACGGGGGAATTCGAGGGGGGCGCAGAGGCCGAGCCGCCCCCTGACACCACTCCCTTCCCCAGGCACCCCCCGGGGGGGCTGCATGCGGCAGACGCCCCCCTCTGAAGCCGTCGCGCAGCCCCCCAAACCCGGCTGTCGGCCGGGGCGCCCCCCGCCCGCCCTGGCCGAGCAGGGGGAGGCGGAGGAGCCCGTGTACATCGAGATGGTGGGGGACGCCCGCGGGGTCCCCGGGGGGGGATCCCCGGCGGGGGGGCCCGGCGGGAGCGCCCGCCCCACCCGCCGAGGAGCCCGAGGCCATTTACGAGGAGATGAGCTGCCCCCTGCCCGCAGGGGAGGGGCCGGGACACGCCCCTTTTCCGGGACACGTCCCCTACTACGGACACACCCCCGCCCACCGCCCACGCCCCTTTCGGTGGCCCCGTGCTGCACTCTGGCCACGCCCCCTACACCGCCCACGCCCCTTATTCCGGCCACGCCTCTCATGCCGGCCGGGCCCCATTCATCGGTCACGCCCCGTTCTCCGGCCCCGCCCCCATCCCGCCGCCCTTCCCCAACCTGCTGCCGCCCCGCCCGCCCCCGCTGGCCCCGCCCCCTGAGGGCGCCTCGCGCCTGCCCCTCCCCTCTCGCCGCGAGGGGCCGCCCCCCCGCCCGCGCGCGCAGCCACTCTACGCCCCTCCCCCCGCACCACGCGCCGGGCGGGGCGGGGCGCGAGCGCGGGGGGGGCGGGGGCTCGGGCCGCTGCCTCTTCCACCCTCCGCCGAAGCCCCGCCTCCCGGGAAACGCCCTCCCGCCTACGAGAGCCTGCGTGGGGGCGTGGCGCCTGGAGGCCCCGCCCTTACCCGCGAGGAGGACCCGCCCCTTCGCCGGGGAGGCGGAGCCTCCGCCCGCCGCGGGAAGGAGACCGAGAGTGAGTGACAGGGGAGGGGCGGCTTGCGACGGGGGCCACGCCCCGTGGGCGGGACTGACCCGCCCCACCCTTTCGGCAGAGGCGCCGGAGCCCCCCACGGGAGGAGCGGGGCGGGGCGGGGGCGGTTCTTCCCCCCCTCGGGAATCCCGGTGCGGGCCGAGGGGCCCCGGGGGCGGCCGGGACCCCCCGTGCCCTGCCAGACCTTCCCCGCCTGCGGGAGACCCTCGGGTATGTGTGGGGACCCCTCTTGGGGACATTGTGGGGCACGCGGGGTCATGGTGGGGGGCACAGGAGGGGCCCCGGGGGGGGCGGGAGGGTCCACAAGGATACCGGGTTGTGGGGGTCATGCAGAGCCACACGGGGGGGCGGTCCTGGGGGGAGCGGGGACATTTGCGGTGGTGACAGATGTCGGGTGGGCGCAGAGACGGGGACAATATGAGGGTCCTGGGAGGCGGTGACACCGGGGAGGGGGGTGACAGGGGGGTGACACCGGTGGGTGACAGGGGGGGTGACATCGGGAGGGTGACAAGGGGGTGACACCGGTGGTCTGGCAAGGGGGTGACATGGGGGGGTGACAAGGGGGGTGA
>NW_027094756.1:0-57142 GCF_029207755.1 Chamaea fasciata
CCGCCCCTCGAGCTGATATCGACCCCCCCACAGCATCATTGATCCCCACCCGAGTGTCACTGACCCCCCCAATGTCATTGATGCCCCCCCAATATTCCATTGATCCTTCCTCAGCGTCGCTGACCCCCCCCAAAATTCCATTGATCCCCTCCACTTGATCCCGCCCTTTTTCTCCCCTCACGTTTCCCGCCCTTTTTCTCCCCTCACGTTTCCCGCACTTTTTCGTGGGGAACGACCCCTGAGGGGTCCTGTGGAAGGATTCTGGAGGTCCGAGGGGTGAATTTGGGTTTGAAGGGAGGTTTTGGGGGGTCCAGGGATGGATTGGGGGTTTTTTTGGGGGTCCAAGGGATGGATTTGGGGGTCCCGGGGTGGATCTGGGGTCCTGGGGAGGTTTTTGGGGGTCCCAGGGGTGGATTTGGGGTTCATGGGGAGGGGTTTGGGGTTTTTTTGGGGCCTCAGGGGTGAATTTGGGGTCCGGGGAGAGGTTTTGGGGGTTTTTTGGGGTCCCAGGGGTGAATTTGGGGTCTGGGGAGGGGTTTTTGGGGGTCCCTCACCTGCAGGGCGTCGCGGGGGTGCAGGGGGAGGGGGCAGCGGGGGGGCCCAGCGCCCACCCCCCCTTGGGCTTCAGGAGGGCGTCGATGAGACCGAAACAGCTCGGGGGGGGTGGGGGGGGTCAAAAACGGGGGGGGGTCACGGGCTGGAACCCCCCAGTGCCCCCCAAACCACCCCCAGGGCCCCCCCGACCTCCAGGAGCCCGCAAAACCCTCCTCAGGTTCCTTTGATGCCTCAAATGGGCCGCCCAAACCTCCCGAAGATCCCGAAAAACACCCACAGCAGCCCCTTGAGACTCCCCGCAGACCCCCCAAAACCCCCCAAACCCTCGAGGACAACTCGGGACCCCCAGGACCCCCCAAAATCCGCCCCCCCTCCCCCTGAGGCCTCATTTGACCCGCTCCACGTTGCGGACAGGCACCAGCTGATCAAGCCACAAGCACCAGCACCTGCGGGACTGGGATGGACTGGGAGCACTGGGAGGGTGATCAGAGAGAACTGGGATGGACGGGGAGTGGACTGGGACGAACTGGCAGGCGTGTGGGGGTCGATGTGGGCACACGGTGCTTACTGGTCTGTACTGGGATGGGTCTAACGGCCCCAGGGGAGGGGGTGTGGCCACACTGGTCCAGACTGGGAGGGGTGTCACCATGGCGCCGGAGGCAGAGTCGAGGATACGAGCGAGGCAGGGACACCTAGGGGACAGCCAGGGCACCCCCGGGGACACCTAAAGGACAGCCAGGGCACCCCAGGGACACCTAGGGGACAGCCAGGGCACCCACAGGGACACTCAGGGCACCCCAGGGACACCTAGGGGACATCAAGGGCACCCCAGAGGCAGCCACGGCACCCCACAGATAGCCAGGGAACCCCAGGGACACCTAAGGGACAGCCAGGGCACCCCCAGGGACACCTAAGGAACAGCCAGGGCACCCCCAGGGACACCTATGGGACAGCCAGGGCACCCGCAGGGACACCTAGAAGACAGCCAGGGCACCACAGGAACAGCCAGGGCACCCCCGGGGACACCCAGGGGACCCCAGGGACACCTAGGGGACAGCCAGGGCACCCACAGGGACACCCAGGGCACCCCCAGGGACACCTAGGGGACAGCCAGGGCACTCCCAGGGACACCTAGGGGACAGGCAGGGCACCCTTGGGACAGCCAGGGCTCCCCCAGGGACAACTAGGGGACAGCCAGGGACCCCCAGGGACACCTAGGTGACAGCCAGGGCACTCCCAGGGACACCTAGGGGACAGGCAGGGCACCCTAGGGTCAGCCAGGGCTCCCCAGGGACAACTAGGGGACAGCCAGGGAACCCCCAGGGACACCTCGGGGACAGGCAGGGCACCCCCAGGGACACCTAGGGGACAGGCAGGGCACCCCCAGGGACACCTAGGGGACAGCAAGGCACCCCAGGGACACCCTGGGCACCCCCAGGGACACATAAGGGACAGCCAGGGCACCCCAAGGAGAGCCAGGGCACCCCCAGGGACATCTAAGGGACAGCCTGGGTACCCCAGCGACACCAAAAGGACAGCCAGGGCACCCCCAGGGACACCTAGGGGACAACTAGGGCACCCCAGGGACAGCCAGGGCCCCCCCAGGGATAGCCAGGGCATCCCCGGGGACACCTAGGGGACAGCCAGGGCACCCCAGGGACACCCAGGGCACCCCCAGGGACACCTATGGGACAGCCAGGGCACCCCCAGGGACACCAAGGGGACAGCCAGGGCACCTCCAGGGACACCTAGGGACAGGCAGGTCACCCCCAGGGACACCAAGGGGACAGCCACGGCACCCAGGGACACCTAGGGGACAGCCAGGGCACCCCAGGGACAGCCGGGGCACCCCCAGGGACAGCCGGGGCACCCCTAGAGCACCTCAGGGACACCCAGGTCACCCCCAGGGACACGTAGGGGACAGCTAGGGCACACCAGGGACAGCCAGGCACCCCAGGGACACCTAGGGGACAGCCAGGGCACCCCAGGGACACCCAGGGCACCCCCAGGGACACCTAGGGGACAGCCAGGGCATCCCCAGGGACACCAGAGCACCCCCAGGGACACTTAGGGGACAGCCAGGGCCCTCCCAGGGACACAGGGTACACCCAGGGCCCCCCCAAGGACAGACAAGGAACCCCTAGGGACACCTATGGGACAGCCAGGGACCCCAGGGACAGCCAGGGCACCCCAGGGACACGTAGGGGACAGCCAGGGCACCCCAGGGACGCCTTGGGGAGAGCAAGGCACCCCAAGGACACCTAGGGGACAGCAAGGGACCCCCAGGGACAGCCAGGGCACCCCCAGGGACTCCAGGGCATCCCCAGGGACACCTAGGGGACAGGCAGGGCACCCCCAGGTACAGCCAGGGGACAGCCAGGGCCCCCCCAGAGGTTGAAGGGGCCCCCCCGCTCCAAACCCAGCACGGATGCCTGCGTTGCGGCCCCCCAAAAAACCCATGGCCGCCCCTCGAGCTGATATCGACCCCCCCACAGCATCATTGATCCCCACCCGAGTGTCACTGACCCCCCCAATGTCATTGATGCCCCCCCAATATTCCATTGATCCTTCCTCAGCGTCGCTGACCCCCCCCAAAATTCCATTGATCCCCTCCACTTGATCCCGCCCTTTTTCTCCCCTCACGTTTCCCGCCCTTTTTCTCCCCTCACGTTTCCCGCACTTTTTCGTGGGGAACGACCCCTGAGGGGTCCTGTGGAAGGATTCTGGAGGTCCGAGGGGTGAATTTGGGGTTTGAAGGGAGGTTTTGGGGGGTCCCAGGGATGGATTTGGGGGTTTTTGGGGGTCCAAGGGATGGATTTGGGGGTCCCGGGGTGGATCTGGGGTCCTGGGGAGGTTTTGGGGGGTCCCAGGGGTGGATTTGGGGTTCATGGGGAGGGGTTTGGGGGTTTTTTTGGGGCCTCAGGGGTGAATTTGGGGTCCGGGGAGAGGTTTTGGGGGTTTTTTGGGGTCCCAGGGGTGAATTTGGGGTCTGGGGAGGGGTTTTTGGGGGTCCCTCACCTGCAGGGCGTCGCGGGGGTGGCAGGGGAGGGGGCAGCGGGGGGGGCCAGCGCCCACCCCCCCTTGGGCTTCAGGAGGGCGTCGATGAGACCGAAACAGCTCGGGGGGGGGTGGGGGGGGTCAAAAACGGGGGGGGGTCACGGGCTGGAACCCCCCAGTGCCCCCCAAACCACCCCCAGGGCCCCCCCGACCTCCAGGAGCCCGCAAAACCCTCCTCAGGTTCCTTTGATGCCTCAAATGGGCCGCCCAAACCTCCGAAGATCCCCGAAAAACACCCACAGCAGCCCCTTGAGACTCCCCGCAGACCCCCCAAAACCCCCCAAACCCCTCGAGGGGACAACTCGGGACCCCCAGGACCCCCCAAAATCCGCCCCCCCCTCCCCCTGAGGCCTCATTTGACCCGCTCCACGTTGCGGACAGGCACCAGCTGCAAGCCACAAGCACCAGCACCTGCGGGACTGGGATGGACTGGGAGCATCTGGGAGGGTGAGATCAGAGAGACTGCTGGATGGACGGGGAGTGGACTGGGACGAACTGGCAGGCGTGTGGGGGTCGATGGTGGGCACACGGTGCCTTACTGGTCTGTACTGGGATGGGTCTAACGGCCCCAGGGGAGGGGGTGTGGCCACACTGGTCCAGACTGGGAGGGGTGTCACCATGGCGCCGGAGGCAGAGTCGAGGATACGAGCGAGGCAGGGACACCTAGGGGACAGCCAGGGCACCCCCGGGGACACCTAAAGGACAGCCAGGGCACCCCAGGGACACCTAGGGGACAGCCAGGGCACCCACAGGGACACTCAGGGCACCCCAGGGACACCTAGGGGACATCAAGGGCACCCCAGAGGCAGCCACGGCACCCCACAGATAGCCAGGGAACCCCCAGGGACACCTAAGGGACAGCCAGGGCACCCCCAGGGACACCTAAGGAACAGCCAGGGCACCCCCAGGGACACCTATGGGACAGCCAGGGCACCCGCAGGGACACCTAGAAGACAGCCAGGGCACCACAGGAACAGCCAGGGCACCCCCGGGGACACCCAGGGGACCCCAGGGACACCTAGGGGACAGCCAGGGCACCCACAGGGACACCCAGGGCACCCCCAGGGACACCTAGGGGACAGCCAGGGCACTCCCAGGGACACCTAGGGGACAGGCAGGGCACCCTTGGGACAGCCAGGGCTCCCCCAGGGACAACTAGGGGACAGCCAGGGACCCCCAGGGACACCTAGGTGACAGCCAGGGCACTCCCAGGGACACCTAGGGGACAGGCAGGGCACCCTAGGGTCAGCCAGGGCTCCCCCAGGGACAACTAGGGGACAGCCAGGGAACCCCCAGGGACACCTCGGGGACAGGCAGGGCACCCCCAGGGACACCTAGGGGACAGGCAGGGCACCCCCAGGGACACCTAGGGGACAGCAAGGCACCCCAGGGACACCCTGGGCACCCCCAGGGACACATAAGGGACAGCCAGGGCACCCCAAGGAGAGCCAGGGCACCCCCAGGGACATCTAAGGGACAGCCTGGGTACCCCAGCGACACCAAAAGGACAGCCAGGGCACCCCCAGGGACACCTAGGGGACAACTAGGGCACCCCAGGGACAGCCAGGGCCCCCCCAGGGATAGCCAGGGCATCCCCGGGGACACCTAGGGGACAGCCAGGGCACCCCAGGGACACCCAGGGCACCCCCAGGGACACCTATGGGACAGCCAGGGCACCCCCAGGGACACCAAGGGGACAGCCAGGGCACCTCCAGGGACACCTAGGGGACAGGCAGGTCACCCCCAGGGACACCAAGGGGACAGCCACGGCACCCCAGGGACACCTAGGGGACAGCCAGGGCACCCCAGGGACAGCCGGGGCACCCCCAGGGACAGCCGGGGCACCCCTAGAGCACCTCAGGGACACCCAGGTCACCCCCAGGGACACGTAGGGGACAGCTAGGGCACACCAGGGACAGCCAGGGCACCCCCAGGGACACCTAGGGGACAGCCAGGGCACCCCAGGGACACCCAGGGCACCCCCAGGGACACCTAGGGGACAGCCAGGGCATCCCCAGGGACACCAGAGCACCCCCAGGGACACTTAGGGGACAGCCAGGGCCCTCCCAGGGACACCAGGGTACACCCAGGGCCCCCCCAAGGACAGACAAGGAACCCCTAGGGACACCTATGGGACAGCCAGGGACCCCCAGGGACAGCCAGGGCACCCCCAGGGACACCTAGGGGACAGCCAGGGCACCCCAGGGACGCCTTGGGGAGAGCAAGGCACCCCAAGGACACCTAGGGGACAGCCAGGGACCCCCAGGGACAGCCAGGGCACCCCCAGGGACTCCAGGGCATCCCCAGGGACACCTAGGGGACAGCCAGGGCACCCCCAGGTACAGCCAGGGGACAGCCAGGGCCCCCCCAGAGGTTGAAGGGGCCCCCCCCGCTCCAAACCCAGCACGGATGCCTGCGTTGCGGCCCCCCAAAAACCCATGGCCGCCCCTCGAGCTGATATCGACCCCCCCACAGCATCATTGATCCCCACCCGAGTGTCACTGACCCCCCCAATGTCATTGATGCCCCCCCAATATTCCATTGATCCTTCCTCAGCGTCGCTGACCCCCCCCAAAATTCCATTGATCCCCTCCACTTGATCCCGCCCTTTTTCTCCCCTCACGTTTCCCGCCCTTTTTCTCCCCTCACGTTTCCCGCACTTTTTCGTGGGGAACGACCCCTGAGGGGTCCTGTGGAAGGATTCTGGAGGTCCGAGGGGTGAATTTGGGGTTTGAAGGGAGGTTTTGGGGGGTCCCAGGGATGGATTTGGGGGTTTTGGGGGGTCCAAGGGATGGATTTGGGGGTCCCGGGGTGGATCTGGGGTCCTGGGGAGGTTTTGGGGGGTCCCAGGGGTGGATTTGGGGTTCATAGGGAGGGGTTTGGGGGTTTTTTGGGGCCTCAGGGGTGAATTTGGGGTCCGGGGAGAGGTTTTGGGGGTTTTTTGGGGTCCCAGGGGTGAATTTGGGGTCTGGGGAGGGGTTTTTGGGGGTCCCTCACCTGCAGGGCGTCGCGGGGGTGGCAGGGGGAGGGGGCAGCGGGGGGGGCCCAGCGCCCACCCCCCCTTGGGCTTCAGGAGGGCGTCGATGAGACCGAAACAGCTCGGGGGGGGGTGGGGGGGGGTCAAAAACGGGGGGGGGTCACGGGCTGGAACCCCCCAGTGCCCCCCAAACCACCCCCAGGGCCCCCCCGACCTCCAGGAGCCTGCAAAACCCTCCTCAGGTTCCTTTGATGCCTCAAATGGGCCGCCCAAACCTCCCGAAGATCCCCGAAAAACACCCACAGCAGCCCCTTGAGACTCCCCGCAGACCCCCCAAAACCCCCCAAACCCCTCGAGGACAACTCGGGACCCCCAGGACCCCCCAAAATCCGCCCCCCCCTCCCCCTGAGGCCTCATTTGACCCGCTCCACGTTGCGGACAGGCACCAGCTGATCAAGCCACAAGCACCAGCACCTGCGGGACTGGGATGGACTGGGAGCACTGGGAGGGTGATCAGAGAGAACTGGGATGGACGGGGAGTGGACTGGGACGAACTGGCAGGCGTGTGGGGGTCGATGGTGGGCACACGGTGCCTTACTGGTCTGTACTGGGATGGGTCTAACGGCCCCAGGGGAGGGGGTGTGGCCACACTGGTCCAGACTGGGAGGGGTGTCACCATGGCGCCGGAGGCAGAGTCGAGGATACGAGCGAGGCAGGGACACCTAGGGGACAGCCAGGGCACCCCCGGGGACACCTAAAGGACAGCCAGGGCACCCCAGGGACACCTAGGGGACAGCCAGGGCACCCACAGGGACACTCAGGGCACCCCAGGGACACCTAGGGGACATCAAGGGCACCCCAGAGGCAGCCACGGCACCCCACAGATAGCCAGGGAACCCCCAGGGACACCTAAGGGACAGCCAGGGCACCCCCAGGGACACCTAAGGAACAGCCAGGGCACCCCCAGGGACACCTATGGGACAGCCAGGGCACCCGCAGGGACACCTAGAAGACAGCCAGGGCACCACAGGAACAGCCAGGGCACCCCCGGGGACACCCAGGGGACCCCAGGGACACCTAGGGGACAGCCAGGGCACCCACAGGGACACCCAGGGCACCCCCAGGGACACCTAGGGGACAGCCAGGGCACTCCCAGGGACACCTAGGGGACAGGCAGGGCACCCTTGGGACAGCCAGGGCTCCCCCAGGGACAACTAGGGGACAGCCAGGGACCCCCAGGGACACCTAGGTGACAGCCAGGGCACTCCCAGGGACACCTAGGGGACAGGCAGGGCACCCTAGGGTCAGCCAGGGCTCCCCCAGGGACAACTAGGGGACAGCCAGGGAACCCCCAGGGACACCTCGGGGACAGGCAGGGCACCCCCAGGGACACCTAGGGGACAGGCAGGGCACCCCCAGGGACACCTAGGGGACAGCAAGGCACCCCAGGGACACCCTGGGCACCCCCAGGGACACATAAGGGACAGCCAGGGCACCCCAAGGAGAGCCAGGGCACCCCCAGGGACATCTAAGGGACAGCCAGGGCACCCCAAGGACAGCCAGGGCACCCCCAGGGACATCTAAGGGACAGCCTGGGTACCCCAGCGACACCAAAAGGACAGCCAGGGCACCCCCAGGGACACCTAGGGGACAACTAGGGCACCCCAGGGACAGCCAGGGCCCCCCCAGGGATAGCCAGGGCATCCCCGGGGACACCTAGGGGACAGCCAGGGCACCCCAGGGACACCCAGGGCACCCCCAGGGACACCTATGGGACAGCCAGGGCACCCCCAGGGACACCAAGGGGACAGCCAGGGCACCTCCAGGGACACCTAGGGGACAGGCAGGTCACCCCCAGGGACACCAAGGGGACAGCCACGGCACCCCAGGGACACCTAGGGGACAGCCAGGGCACCCCAGGGACAGCCGGGGCACCCCCAGGGACAGCCGGGGCACCCCTAGAGCACCTCAGGGACACCCAGGTCACCCCCAGGGACACGTAGGGGACAGCTAGGGCACACCAGGGACAGCCAGGGCACCCCCAGGGACACCTAGGGGACAGCCAGGGCACCCCAGGGACACCCAGGGCACCCCCAGGGACACCTAGGGGACAGCCAGGGCATCCCCAGGGACACCAGAGCACCCCCAGGGACACTTAGGGGACAGCCAGGGCCCTCCCAGGGACACCAGGGTACACCCAGGGCCCCCCCAAGGACAGACAAGGAACCCCTAGGGACACCTATGGGACAGCCAGGGACCCCCAGGGACAGCCAGGGCACCCCCAGGGACACCTAGGGGACAGCCAGGGCACCCCAGGGACGCCTTGGGGAGAGCAAGGCACCCCAAGGACACCTAGGGGACAGCCAGGGACCCCCAGGGACAGCCAGGGCACCCCCAGGGACTCCAGGGCATCCCCAGGGACACCTAGGGGACAGCCAGGGCACCCCCAGGTACAGCCAGGGGACAGCCAGGGCCCCC
This sequence comes from Chamaea fasciata, assembly GCF_029207755.1. Lineage (NCBI taxonomy): Eukaryota > Metazoa > Chordata > Aves > Passeriformes > Sylviidae > Chamaea > Chamaea fasciata. The sequence continues at coordinate 9,068 of NW_027094756.1, forward strand.
CCAGAGGTTGAAGGGGCCCCCCCGCTCCAAACCCAGCACGGATGCCTGCGTTGCGGCCCCCCAAAAACCCATGGCCGCCCCTCGAGCTGATATCGACCCCCCCACAGCATCATTGATCCCCACCCGAGTGTCACTGACCCCCCCAATGTCATTGATGCCCCCCCAATATTCCATTGATCCTTCCTCAGCGTCGCTGACCCCCCCCAAAATTCCATTGATCCCCTCCACTTGATCCCGCCCTTTTTCTCCCCTCACGTTTCCCGCCCTTTTTCTCCCCTCACGTTTCCCGCACTTTTTCGTGGGGAACGACCCCTGAGGGGTCCTGTGGAAGGATTCTGGAGGTCCGAGGGGTGAATTTGGGGTTTGAAGGGAGGTTTTGGGGGGTCCCAGGGATGGATTTGGGGGTTTTTGGGGGTCCAAGGGATGGATTTGGGGGTCCCGGGGTGGATCTGGGGTCCTGGGGAGGTTTTGGGGGGTCCCAGGGGTGGATTTGGGGTTCATGGGGAGGGGTTTGGGGGTTTTTTTGGGGCCTCAGGGGTGAATTTGGGGTCCGGGGAGAGGTTTTGGGGGTTTTTTGGGGTCCCAGGGGTGAATTTGGGGTCTGGGGAGGGGTTTTTGGGGGTCCCTCACCTGCAGGGCGTCGCGGGGGTGGCAGGGGGAGGGGGCAGCGGGGGGGGCCCAGCGCCCACCCCCCCTTGGGCTTCAGGAGGGCGTCGATGAGACCGAAACAGCTCGGGGGGGGGTGGGGGGGGTCAAAAACGGGGGGGGGTCACGGGCTGGAACCCCCCAGTGCCCCCCAAACCACCCCCAGGGCCCCCCCGACCTCCAGGAGCCCGCAAAACCCTCCTCAGGTTCCTTTGATGCCTCAAATGGGCCGCCCAAACCTCCCGAAGATCCCCGAAAAACACCCACAGCAGCCCCTTGAGACTCCCCGCAGACCCCCCAAAACCCCCCAAACCCCTCGAGGACAACTCGGGACCCCCAGGACCCCCCAAAATCCGCCCCCCCCTCCCCCTGAGGCCTCATTTGACCCGCTCCACGTTGCGGACAGGCACCAGCTGATCAAGCCACAAGCACCAGCACCTGCGGGACTGGGATGGACTGGGAGCACTGGGAGGGTGATCAGAGAGAACTGGGATGGACGGGGAGTGGACTGGGACGAACTGGCAGGCGTGTGGGGGTCGATGGTGGGCACACGGTGCCTTACTGGTCTGTACTGGGATGGGTCTAACGGCCCCAGGGGAGGGGGTGTGGCCACACTGGTCCAGACTGGGAGGGGTGTCACCATGGCGCCGGAGGCAGAGTCGAGGATACGAGCGAGGCAGGGACACCTAGGGGACAGCCAGGGCACCCCCGGGGACACCTAAAGGACAGCCAGGGCACCCCAGGGACACCTAGGGGACAGCCAGGGCACCCACAGGGACACTCAGGGCACCCCAGGGACACCTAGGGGACATCAAGGGCACCCCAGAGGCAGCCACGGCACCCCACAGATAGCCAGGGAACCCCCAGGGACACCTAAGGGACAGCCAGGGCACCCCCAGGGACACCTAAGGAACAGCCAGGGCACCCCCAGGGACACCTATGGGACAGCCAGGGCACCCGCAGGGACACCTAGAAGACAGCCAGGGCACCACAGGAACAGCCAGGGCACCCCCGGGGACACCCAGGGGACCCCCAGGGACACCTAGGGGACAGCCAGGGCACTCCCAGGGACACTAGGGGACAGGCAGGGCACCCTTGGGACAGCCAGGGCTCCCCCAGGGACAACTAGGGGACAGCCAGGGACCCCCAGGGACACCTAGGTGACAGCCAGGGCACTCCCAGGGACACCTAGGGGACAGGCAGGGCACCCTAGGGTCAGCCAGGGCTCCCCCAGGGACAACTAGGGGACAGCCAGGGAACCCCCAGGGACACCTCGGGGACAGGCAGGGCACCCCCCAGGGACACCTAGGGGACAGGCAGGGCACCCCCAGGGACACCTAGGGGACAGCAAGGCACCCCAGGGACACCCTGGGCACCCCCAGGGACACATAAGGGACAGCCAGGCACCCCAAGGACAGCCAGGGCACCCCCAGGGACATCTAAGGGACAGCCTGGGTACCCCAGCGACACCAAAAGGACAGCCAGGGCACCCCCAGGGACACCTAGGGGACAACTAGGGCACCCCAGGGACAGCCAGGGCCGCCCCCAGGGATAGCCAGGGCATCCCCGGGGACACCTAGGGGACAGCCAGGGCACCCCAGGGACACCCAGGGCACCCCCAGGGACACCTATGGGACAGCCAGGGCACCCCCAGGGACACCAAGGGGACAGCCAGGGCACCTCCAGGGACACCTAGGGGACAGGCAGGTCACCCCCAGGGACACCAAGGGACAGCCACGGCACCCCAGGGACACCTAGGGGACAGCCAGGGCACCCCAGGGACAGCCGGGGCACCCCCAGGGACAGCCGGGGCACCCCTAGAGCACCTCAGGGACACCCAGGTCACCCCCAGGGACACGTAGGGGACAGCTAGGGCACACCAGGGACAGCCAGGGCACCCCCAGGGACACCTAGGGGACAGCCAGGGCACCCCAGGGACACCCAGGGCACCCCCAGGGACACCTAGGGGACAGCCAGGGCATCCCCAGGGACACCAGAGCACCCCCAGGGACACTTAGGGGACAGCCAGGGCCCTCCCAGGGACACCAGGGTACACCCAGGGCCCCCCCAAGGACAGACAAGGAACCCCTAGGGAACACCTATGGGACAGCCAGGGACCCCCAGGGACAGCCAGGGCACCCCCAGGGACACCTAGGGGACAGCCAGGGCACCCCAGGGACGCCTTGGGGAGAGCAAGGCACCCCAAGGACACCTAGGGGACAGCCAGGGACCCCCAGGGACAGCCAGGGCACCCCCAGGGACTCCAGGGCATCCCCAGGGACACCTAGGGGACAGCCAGGGCACCCCCAGGTACAGCCAGGGGACAGCCAGGGCCCCCCCAGAGGTTGAAGGGGCCCCCCCGCTCCAAACCCAGCACGGATGCCTGCGTTGCGGCCCCCCAAAAACCCATGGCCGCCCCTCGAGCTGATATCGACCCCCCCACAGCATCATTGATCCCCACCCGAGTGTCACTGACCCCCCCAATGTCATTGATGCCCCCCCAATATTCCATTGATCCTTCCTCAGCGTCGCTGACCCCCCCCAAAATTCCATTGATCCCCTCCACTTGATCCCGCCCTTTTTCTCCCCTCACGTTTCCCGCCCTTTTTCTCCCCTCACGTTTCCGCACTTTTTCGTGGGGAACGACCCCTGAGGGGTCCTGTGGAAGGATTCTGGAGGTCCGAGGGGTGAATTTGGGTTTGAAGGGAGGTTTTGGGGGGTCCCAGGGGATGGATTTGGGGGTTTTTGGGGGTCCAAGGGATGGATTTGGGGGGTCCCGGGGTGGATCTGGGGTCCTGGGGAGGTTTTGGGGGGTCCCAGGGGTGGATTTGGGGTTCATGGGGAGGGGTTTGGGGGTTTTTTGGGGCCTCAGGGGTGAATTTGGGGTCCGGGGAGAGGTTTTGGGGGTTTTTTTGGGGTCCCAGGGGTGAATTTGGGGTCTGGGGAGGGGTTTTTGGGGGTCCCTCACCTGCAGGGCGTCGCGGGGGTGGCAGGGGGAGGGGGGCAGCGGGGGGGGCCAGCGCCCACCCCCCCTTGGGCTTCAGGAGGGCGTCGATGAGGACCGAAACAGCTCGGGGGGGGGTGGGGGGGGTCAAAAACGGGGGGGGGTCACGGGCTGGAACCCCCCCAGTGCCCCCCAAACCACCCCCAGGGCCCCCCCGACCTCCAGGAGCCCGCAAAACCCTCCTCAGGTTCCTTTGATGCCTCAAATGGGCCGCCCAAACCTCCCGAAGATCCCCGAAAAACACCCACAGCAAGCCCCTTGAGACTCCCCGCAGACCCCCCAAAACCCCCCAAACCCCTCGAGGACAACTCGGGACCCCCAGGGGACCCCCCAAAATCCGCCCCCCCCTCCCCCTGAGGCCTCATTTGACCCGCTCCACGTTGCGGACAGGCACCAGCTGATCAAGCCACAAGCACCAGCACCTGCGGGACTGGGATGGACTGGGAGCACTGGAGGGGTGATCAGAGAGAACTGGGATGGACGGGGAGTGGACTGGGACGAACTGGCAGGCGTGTGGGGGTCGATGGTGGGCACACGGTGCCTTACTGGTCTGTACTGGGATGGGTCTAACGGCCCCAGGGGAGGGGGTGTGGCCACACTGGTCCAGACTGGGAGGGGTGTCACCATGGCGCCGGAGGCAGAGTCGAGGATACGAGCGAGGCAGGGACACCTAGGGGACAGCCAGGGCACCCCCGGGGACACCTAAAGGACAGCCAGGGCACCCCAGGGACACCTAGGGGACAGCCAGGGCACCCACAGGGACACTCAGGGGCACCCCAGGGACACCTAGGGGACATCAAGGGCACCCCAGAGGCAGCCACGGCACCCCACAGATAGCCAGGGAACCCCCAGGGACACCTAAGGGACAGCCAGGGCACCCCCAGGGACACCTAAGGAACAGCCAGGGCACCCCCAGGGACACCTATGGGACAGCCAGGGCACCCGCAGGGACACCTAGAAGACAGCCAGGGCACCACAGGAACAGCCAGGGCACCCCCCGGGGACACCCAGGGGACCCCAGGGACACCTAGGGGACAGCCAGGGCACCCACAGGGACACCCAGGGCACCCCCAGGGACACCTAGGGGACAGCCAGGGCACTCCCAGGGACACCTAGGGGACAGGCAGGGCACCCTTGGGACAGCCAGGGCTCCCCCAGGGACAACTAGGGGACAGCCAGGGACCCCCAGGGACACCTAGGTGACAGCCAGGGCACTCCCAGGGACACCTAGGGGACAGGCAGGGCACCCTAGGGTCAGCCAGGGCTCCCCCAGGGACAACTAGGGGACAGCCAGGGAACCCCCAGGGACACCTCGGGGACAGGCAGGGCACCCCCAGGGACACCTAGGGGACAGGCAGGGCACCCCCAGGGACACCTAGGGGACAGCAAGGCACCCCAGGGACACCCTGGGCACCCCCAGGGACACATAAGGGACAGCCAGGGCACCCCAAGGACAGCCAGGGCACCCCCAGGGACACCTAGGGGACAACTAGGGCACCCCAGGGACAGCCAGGGCCCCCCCAGGGATAGCCAGGGCATCCCCGGGGGACACCTAGGGGACAGCCAGGGCACCCCAGGGCACCCCCAGGGACACCTATGGGACAGCCAGGGCACCCCCAGGGACACCAAGGGGACAGCCAGGGCACCTCCAGGGACACCTAGGGGACAGGCAGGTCACCCCCAGGGACACCAAGGGGACAGCCACGGCACCCCAGGGACACCTAGGGGACAGCCAGGGCACCCCCAGGGACAGCCGGGGCAACCCCCAGGGACAGCCGGGGCACCCCTAGAGCACCTCAGGGACACCCAGGGCACCCCCAGGGACACGTAGGGACAGCTAGGGCACACCAGGGACAGCCAGGGCACCCCCAGGGACACCTAGGGGACAGCCAGGGCACCCCAGGGACACCCAGGGCACCCCCAGGGACACCTAGGGGACAGCCAGGGCATCCCCAGGGACACCCAGGGCACCCCCAGGGACACTTAGGGGACAGCCAGGGCCCTCCCAGGGACACCAGGGTACACCCAGGACCCCCCCCAAGGACAGACAAGGAACCCCTAGGGACACCTATGGGACAGCCAGGGACCCCCAGGGACAGCCAGGGCACCCCCAGGGACACCTAGGGGACAGCCAGGGCACCCCAGGGACGCCTTGGGGAGAGCAAGGCACCCCAAGGACACCTAGGGGACAGCCAGGGACCCCCAGGGACAGCCAGGGCACCCCCAGGGACTCCAGGGCATCCCCAGGGACACCTAGGGGACAGCCAGGGGCACCCCCAGGTACAGCCAGGGGACAGCCAGGGCCCCCCCAGAGGTTGAAGGGGCCCCCCCGCTCCAAACCCAGCACGGATGCCTGCGTTGCGGCCCCCCAAAAACCCATGGCCGCCCCTCGAGCTGATATCGACCCCCCCACAGCATCATTGATCCCCACCCGAGTGTCACTGACCCCCCCAATGTCATTGATGCCCCCCCAATATTCCATTGATCCTTTCCCCTCTGAGTTCATCGTCGCTGACCCCCCCCAAAATTCCATTGATGCCCCTCCACTTGATCCCCGCCCTTTTTCTCCCCTCACGTTTCCCGCCCTTTTTCTCCCCTCACGTTTCCCGCACTTTTTCGTGGGGAACGACCCCTGAGGGGTCCTGTGGAAGGATTCTGGAGGTCCGAGGGGTGAATTTGGGGTTTGAAGGGAGGTTTTGGGGGGTCCCAGGGATGGATTTGGGGTTTTTTGGGGGTCCAAGGGATGGATTTGGGGGTCCCGGGGTGGATCTGGGGTCCTGGGGAGGTTTTGGGGGTCCCAGGGGTGGATTTGGGGTTCATGGGGAGGGGTTTGGGGGTTTTTTGGGGCCTCAGGGGTGAATTTGGGGTCCGGGGAGAGGTTTTGGGGGTTTTTTGGGGTCCCAGGGTGAATTTGGGGTCTGGGGAGGGGTTTTTGGGGGTCCCTCACCTGCAGGTGCGTCGCGGGGGGTGGCAGGGGGGAGGGGGCAGCGGGGGGGGCCCAGCGCCCACCCCCCCTTGGGCTTCAGGAGGGCGTCGATGAGACCGAAACAGCTCGGGGGGGGGTGGGGGGGGTCAAAAACGGGGGGGGGGGTCACGGGCTGGAACCCCCCCAGTGCCCCCCAAACCACCCCCAGGGCCCCCCCGACCTCCAGGAGCCCGCAAAACCCTCCTCAGGTTCCTTTGATGCCTCAAATGGGCCGCCCAAACCTCCCGAAGATCCCCGAAAAACACCCACAGCAGCCCCTTGAGACTCCCCGCAGACCCCCCAAAACCCCCCAAACCCCTCGAGGACAACTCGGGACCCCCAGGACCCCCCAAAATCCGCCCCCCCCTCCCCCTGAGGCCTCATTTGACCCGCTCCACGTTGCGGACAGGCACCAGCTGATCAAGCCACAAGCACCAGCACCTGCGGGACTGGGATGGACTGGGAGCACTGGGAGGGTGATCAGAGAGAACTGGGATGGACGGGGAGTGGACTGGGACGAACTGGCAGGCGTGTGGGGGTCGATGGTGGGCACACGGTGCCTTACTGGTCTGTACTGGGATGGGTCTAACGGCCCCAGGGGAGGGGGTGTGGCCACACTGGTCCAGACTGGGAGGGGTGTCACCATGGCGCCGGAGGCAGAGTCGAGGATACGAGCGAGGCAGGGACACCTAGGGGACAGCCAGGGCACCCCCGGGGACACCTAAAGGACAGCCAGGGCACCCCAGGGACACCTAGGGGACAGCCAGGGCACCCACAGGGACACTCAGGGCACCCCAGGGACACCTAGGGGACATCAAGGGCACCCCAGAGGCAGCCACGGCACCCCACAGATAGCCAGGGAACCCCCAGGGACACCTAAGGGACAGCCAGGGCACCCCCAGGGACACCTAAGGAACAGCCAGGGCACCCCCAGGGACACCTATGGGACAGCCAGGGCACCCGCAGGGACACCTAGAAGACAGCCAGGGCACCACAGGAACAGCCAGGGCACCCCCGGGGACACCCAGGGGACCCCAGGGACACCTAGGGGACAGCCAGGGCACCCCCAGGGACACCCAGGGCACCCCCAGGGACACCTAGGGGACAGCCAGGGCACTCCCAGGGACACCTAGGGGACAGGCAGGGCACCCTTGGGACAGCCAGGGCTCCCCCAGGGACAACTAGGGGACAGCCAGGGACCCCCAGGGACACCTAGGTGACAGCCAGGGCACTCCCAGGGACACCTAGGGGACAGGCAGGGCACCCTAGGGTCAGCCAGGGCTCCCCCAGGGACAACTAGGGGACAGCCAGGGAACCCCCAGGGACACCTCGGGGACAGGCAGGGCACCCCCAGGGACACCTAGGGGACAGGCAGGGCACCCCCAGGGACACCTAGGGGACAGCAAGGCACCCCAGGGACACCCTGGGCACCCCCAGGGACACATAAGGGACAGCCAGGGCACCCCAAGGAGAGCCAGGGCACCCCCAGGGACATCTAAGGGACAGCCTGGGTACCCCAGCGACACCAAAAGGACAGCCAGGGCACCCCCAGGGACACCTAGGGGACAACTAGGGCACCCCAGGGACAGCCAGGGCCCCCCCAGGGATAGCCAGGGCATCCCCGGGGACACCTAGGGGACAGCCAGGGCACCCCAGGGACACCCAGGGCACCCCCAGGGACACCTATGGGACAGCCAGGGCACCCCCAGGGACACCAAGGGGACAGCCAGGGCACCTCCAGGGACACCTAGGGGACAGGCAGGTCACCCCCAGGGACACCAAGGGGACAGCCACGGCACCCCAGGGACACCTAGGGGACAGCCAGGGCACCCCAGGGACAGCCGGGGCACCCCCAGGGACAGCCGGGGCACCCCTAGAGCACCTCAGGGACACCCAGGTCACCCCCAGGGACACGTAGGGGACAGCTAGGGCACACCAGGGACAGCCAGGGCACCCCCAGGGACACCTAGGGGACAGCCAGGGCATCCCCAGGGACACCAGAGCACCCCCAGGGACACTTAGGGGACAGCCAGGGCCCTCCCAGGGACACCAGGGTACACCCAGGGCCCCCCCAAGGACAGACAAGGAACCCCTAGGGACACCTATGGGACAGCCAGGGACCCCCAGGGACAGCCAGGGCACCCCCAGGGACACCTAGGGGACAGCCAGGGCACCCCAGGGACGCCTTGGGGAGAGCAAGGCACCCCAAGGACACCTAGGGGACAGCCAGGGACCCCCAGGGACAGCCAGGGCACCCCCAGGGACTCCAGGGCATCCCCAGGGACACCTAGGGGACAGCCAGGGCACCCCCAGGTACAGCCAGGGGACAGCCAGGGCCCCCCCAGAGGTTGAAGGGGCCCCCCCGCTCCAAACCCAGCACGGATGCCTGCGTTGCGGCCCCCCAAAAAACCCATGGCCGCCCCTCGAGCTGATATCGACCCCCCCACAGCATCATTGATCCCCACCCGAGTGTCACTGACCCCCCCAATGTCATTGATGCCCCCCCAATATTCCATTGATCCTTCCTCAGCGTCGCTGACCCCCCCCCAAAATTCCATTGATCCCCTCCACTTGATCCCGCCCTTTTTCTCCCCTCACGTTTCCCGCCCTTTTTCTCCCCTCACGTTTCCCGCACTTTTTCGTGGGGAACGACCCCTGAGGGGTCCTGTGGAAGGATTCTGGAGGTCCGAGGGGTGAATTTGGGGTTTGAAGGGAGGTTTTGGGGGGTCCCAGGGATGGATTTGGGGGTTTTTGGGGGTCCAAGGGATGGATTTGGGGGTCCCGGGGTGGATCTGGGGTCCTGGGGAGGTTTTGGGGGGTCCCAGGGGTGGATTTGGGGTTCATGGGGAGGGGTTTGGGGGTTTTTTTGGGGCCTCAGGGGTGAATTTGGGGTCCGGGGAGAGGTTTTGGGGGTTTTTTGGGGTCCCAGGGGTGAATTTGGGGTCTGGGGAGGGGTTTTTGGGGGTCCCTCACCTGCAGGGCGTCGCGGGGGTGGCAGGGGGAGGGGGCAGCGGGGGGGGCCCAGCGCCCACCCCCCCTTGGGCTTCAGGAGGGCGTCGATGAGACCGAAACAGCTCGGGGGGGGGTGGGGGGGGGTCAAAAACGGGGGGGGGTCACGGGCTGGAACCCCCCAGTGCCCCCCAAACCACCCCCAGGGCCCCCCCGACCTCCAGGAGCCCGCAAAACCCTCCTCAGGTTCCTTTGATGCCTCAAATGGGCCGCCCAAACCTCCCGAAGATCCCCGAAAAACACCCACAGCAGCCCCTTGAGACTCCCCGCAGACCCCCCAAAACCCCCCAAACCCCTCGAGGACAACTCGGACCCCCAGGACCCCCCAAAATCCGCCCCCCCCTCCCCCTGAGGCCTCATTTGACCCGCTCCACGTTGCGGACAGGCACCAGCTGATCAAGCCACAAGCACCAGCACCTGCGGGACTGGGATGGACTGGGAGCACTGGGAGGGTGATCAGAGAGAACTGGGATGGACGGGGAGTGGACTGGGACGAACTGGCAGGCGTGTGGGGGTCGATGGTGGGGCACACGGTGCCTTACTGGTCTGTACTGGGATGGGTCTAACGGCCCCAGGGGAGGGGGTGTGGCCACACTGGTCCAGACTGGGAGGGGTGTCACCATGGCGCCGGAGGCAGAGTCGAGGATACGAGCGAGGCAGGGACACCTAGGGGACAGCCAGGGCACCCCCGGGGACACCTAAAGGACAGCCAGGGCACCCCAGGGACACCCTAGGGGACAGCCAGGGCACCCACAGGGGACACTCAGGGCACCCCAGGGGACACCTAGGGGACATCAAGGGCACCCCAGAGGCAGCCACGGCACCCCACAGATAGCCAGGGAACCCCCAGGGACACCTAAGGGACAGCCTGGGCACCCCCAGGGACAGCCGGGGCACCCCTAGAGCACCTCAGGGACACCCAGGGCAACCCCAGGGACACGTAGGGGACAGCTAGGGCACACCAGGGACAGCCAGGGCACCCCCAGGGACACCTAGGGGACAGCCAGGGCACCCCCAGGGACAGCTAGGGGACAGCCAGGGCATCCCCAGGGACACCAGAGCACCCCCAGGGACAGCTAGGGGACAGCCAGGGCCCTCCCAGGGACACCAGGGTACACCCAGGGCCCCCCCAAGGACAGACAAGGAACCCCTAGGGACCCCTATGGGACAGCCAGGGACCCCCAGGGACAGCCAGGGCACCCCAGGGACGCCTTGGGGACAGCCAGGGCACCCCCAGGGAGACCGAGGGGACAGCCAGGGCACCCCAGGGATAGCCAGGGCACCCACAGGGCCAGAAAGGGCACCCTCAGGGCGCCCCAGGGCCACCCAGGGCACCCACAGGGACACCAAGGGGACAGCCAGGGTACCCCCAGGGACAACTAGGGGACAGCCAGGGCACTTCAGGGACAGCCAGGGCACCCCCCGGGACAGCCAGGGCACCCCCAGGGCACCCCAAAGACACCCAGGGCACCCCCAGGGACACCAAGGGGACAGCCAGGGCACCCAAGGGACACCCAGGGCACCCCCAGAGACACCTAGGGGACAGCCAGGACACCCGCAGGGAAACCTAGGGGACAGCCAGGGCACTCCCAGGGACACCTAGGGGACAGGCAGGGCACCCTAGGGACAGCCAGGGCTCCCCCAGGGACAACTAAGGGACAGCCAGGGCACCCCCAGGGACACCTAGGGGACAGTCAGGGCCCCACAGGGACAGCCAGGGCCCCCCAATGGACAGCAAGGGCACCTCCAGGGACACCTAAGGGACAGCCAGGGCACCCCTAGGGACACCTAAAGGAAAGCCTGGGTACCCCAGGGACAGCCAGGGCACCCCCAGGGACACCTCGGGGACAGGCAGGGCACCCCCAGGGACACCTAGGGGACAGGCAGGGCACCCCCAGGGACACCTAGGGGACAGCAAGGCACCCCAGGGACACCCTGGGCACCCCCAGGGACATCTAAGGGACAGCCAGGGTACCCCAGGGACACCAAGGGGACAGCCAGGGCACCCCCAGGGACACCTAGGGGACAGCTAGGGCACCCCAGGGACAGCCAGGGTCCCCCCAGGGATAGCCAGGGCATCCCCGGGGACACCTAGGGGACAGCCAGGGCACCCCAGGGACACCCAGGGCACCCCCAGGGACACCTAGGGGACAGCCACGGCACCCCAGGGACACCTAGGGGACAGCCAGGGCACCCCAGGGACAGCCTGGGCACCCCCAGGGACAGCCGGGGCACCCCTAGAGCACCTCAGGGACACCCAGGGCACCCCCAGGGACACGTAGGGGACAGCTAGGGCACACCAGGGACAGCCAGGGCACCCCCAGGGACACCTAGGGGACAGCCAGGGCACCCCAGGGACGCCTTGGGGACAGCAAGGCACCCCAAGGACACCTAGGGGACAGCCAGGGCCCCCCAGGGATACCTAGGAAGACAGCCAGGGCCCCCCCTGGGACAGACAAGTTACCCCTAGGGGACTGTCAGGGCACGCCCAGGGACACCTAAAAGACAGCCAGGGCAGCCCTGGGACACCTAGGGGACAGGCAGGGCACCCCCAGGGACACCTAAGAGACAGCCAGGGTACCCCAGGGACAACTAGGGGACAGCCAGGGCACCCCCAGGGACAGTCAGGTCCCCCCAAGGGACACCTAGTGGACAGCCCGTGGACCCCAAGGGACACCTAGGGGACAGCCAGGGCACTCCAGGGACACCTAGGGGACAGCCAGGGCAACCCCAGGGTCAGCCAGAGCACCCCAGGGACACCTAGGGGACAGCCAGGGTACCCCCAGGGACACCAAGGGGACAGCCAGGGCACCTCCAGGGACACCTAGGGGACAGGCAGGTCACCCCCAGGGACACCTAGGGGACAGCCACGGCACCCCAGGGACACCTAGGGGACAGCCAGGGCACCCCAGGGACAGCCAGGGTACCCCCAGGGACCCCTAGGGGACAGCCTGGGCACCCCCAGGGACAGCCGGGGCACCCCTAGAGCACCTCAGGGACACCCAGGGCACCCCCAGGGACACGTAGGGGACAGCTAGGGCACACCAGGGACAGCCAGGGCACCCCCAGGGACACCTAGGGGACAGCTAGGGCACCCCAGGGACACCCAGGGCACACCAGGGACACCTAGGGGACAGCCAGGGCATCCCCAGGGACACCAGAGCACCCCCAGGGACACTTAGGGGACAGCCAGGGCCCCCCCAGGGACAGACAAGGCACCCCTAGGGACACCTATGGGACAGCCAGGGACCCCCAGGGACAGCCAGGGCACCCCCAGGGACACCTAGGGGACAGCCAGGGCACCCCAGGGACGCCTTGGGGACAGCAAGGCACCCCAAGGACACCTAGGGGACAGCCAGGGCCCCCCAGGGATACCTAGGAAGACAGCCAGGGCCCCCCCTGGGACAGACAAGTTACCCCTAGGGGACAGTCAGGGCACGCCCAGGGACACCTAAAAGACAGCCAGGGCAGCCCTGGGACACCTAGGGGACAGCCAGGGCACCCCCAGGGACACCTAAGAGACAGCCAGGGCACCCCAGGGACAACTAGGGGACAGCCAGGGCACCCCCAGGGACAGTCAGGTCCCCCCAAGGGACACCTAGTGGACAGCCCGTGGACCCCAAGGGACACCTAGGGGACAGCCAGGGCACTCCAGGGACACCTAGGGGACAGCCAGGGCAACCCCAGGGTCAGCCAGAGCACCCCAGGGACACCTAGGGGACAGCCAGGGCGCCCCCCGGGCCACCTAGGGGAAAGCCAGGGCACCCAGAGCTCCAAGTGCTCTCCAAGGCAGGCTCAAAACCCTTACCAACGATTGGCTTTAATAAAGCAACTCACACAAAGTCACCAGCACCACACGGTTGGTCTGTAACGGCTGCAACAAAATATGCCCTCCTGGAAGCAGTTCAGCACTTACTGATCACTTCTTTGTTTTGGCACTTCCCAGCCAGGGCCTGCGGGGCCTCCTGCAGATGCAGGTCTTCGCTGACAAGGCTCCACTTGTGCAGCAGCAGCAGGATTAGGGGCAGGAGCAGGAGCAGCTCCCTGAAATTTTAGAAAATATTAGAAAAATACAGGCAAAAATCTCACCTCTGTCCTCCCCTAAGAACATCCCTAGGACATCATCCCAGTTTTTCCCAGCTAGGAGCTGCAAGGAATTCAGGCAGGGGAACTGACATCAGGGAACAGCTTTGTAAAGTCAAAGGCAGAAAGAGAAGATCCACCAGCAAAGGGCAGGAAAGGGGAAAGGTTTCTGAAAACATTTCTGCAATCTAATTAATAATTATTTCTGCTTCCCCAGCGAGAAGAACACAAACTCACAGCCATTCAGGCCTGACAGTCCCCTGCAGCCAGAGCTCAGCACACATCCACAGAAGCAAGTCCAGCATCTGAAAGAAAAAAAAAAAAAAAAAACAACAAAAAAACACAATCAAACCAGAAGGAAAAGGTGATTTCTTTGGCTTCAAAGTTATTTCAAGTTCTTAAAGCCCAACACAGCTGATAGGAGAAACAGAGTCAGGGCTCCTGGCAGACAGAGGGTGTTTTCCCCCCCAGGGGACTGCAGAGGAATTGTCTGGGACTTGGACTGTCCCTCGGGGTGACACCAGTTGCTGTGACTTTTATCATTCCATATGTTTGACTCCCAAAACTTCCCAGCCCAGGGGCTTGAGCTGACAGGGCAGCACAAAGATTGTTCTCTGTGTGGTGCCCAGATTTGGGGTTCACTGTCACCTTTGCTAGTTTAGATGAATTATACCCACGGCCCCGAATTCCCTGCTCAGTTCCTGCTGCAATAACCTCACAGTGCCTCACGGAGCATGGATATTCCCACGCAGAGCTGCTGCTTGAATGCCAGATGTGTCAGGAACCAGCAGAGCTTCCAAGGAAGCTCAGCAGGATGGGGACAGGATAGGTTTCTATTCCATAGATTTGGTTAATTCTAACCCTCATCCCCTGGGGGTCACCTGTCAGATTTCCCTGGAATTCAGCCACCCCCTGAGCTCGGGCTCCAGGTGATGTTTCAGAGCAGGAGAAGGCACTGGCCGGCCTGTGCTGAGGCAGCCCCTGTGCCCTCGGGAGGACACAGCTCCCTGCAGGAGCTCAGCTCCTTTCCGAGCCCCAGCAGCGGCCTCTGCAAGTGCCTTTCCCTCAGGCAAGGGATGCCCATCCCTGCCTTCAGCACACCTCCAGTGGGACCCACCTGCAAAAGCTTTCCATCACTTCTGCACTCCGGCTGGCTCCCTGGAAAAGTCCAGACTTCATCCAAACGAAACTCCATCCCACTCAAACCTTTGATTTTGAGGCATCTCCGAGGGCCGTTGCTCTGGATTTAATTTCTGTGAGGGAGGAGCACCTTGGCTTTAATGCTGCCGATGGGTGATGTCCTCAGGCTGAAAGGGAGGGGATTTGGGGTGGCCAGGACATCCCTGGCAACTGTGTGGGAGCTCCGGGAGGTGGGAATTGCTGTCTGAGCCCCTCTGCAGACAGCCCGAGCCGCCGTTCCCGGGCAATGCCAGCTGTTCCCTGGGGAGCTCTTGGGCTGTGGGTGCCTCTGTCCGGGCTGCAGCATCTCCCCGTGCCCGGTGGGAGCAGCCCCTGGCCGAGGAGCCGCGGCAGCCCCGGGGCCGTGTCCGTGCCAGCCCCGAGCCCGGCCCCGGGCCCTGCGTTTGGCCGCCGCTGCCACGGGCGGGGCCCCGCAGGCACAGCTCCTCCCTGCACATCATCCCAGGGCTGCTGGCCCCGCTGGGGCTGCCGGCCTCCTTCCTCCCTGCGCCTCCGGGCACCCGGGACACCTGCAGGAAACACCGAGGGACACTGCAGGCGGCACGGGGGGGCACCGAGGCCTCCGGCCAGAAAAGCAGCCCCGGCCTCAGCAGCTGCCATCAGTTTGGCCCGGCAACACTCACCTGCAGGAAACGCCCCTGTGCGGGTGGGACCGGCCCTGCCTCTCTCCAGAACTTTGGCCGTGGAAGAAGGGAAGCCTCAGGACTTGTCCTGCTCCTTTCCGCCCAGAAAGAGACTTTGTGTAAGTACTTTTACGGCAGCTGTTGAGTAAATCCTGGAAAGGACAGGAAATCAGCGTCACTGGAAGAGCTTTGTGCTGTCGTGACCTGCCAGCCAGTTCTGCCCTCGAGCCATTCCAGGGGCTGCTGTGTGAAGCAGCTTTGGCAGAGAAGGCGGCACTGCACTTACCTTAGTGGGGCCAAGCGTTGCCATCCTATGGAGGTCCATCCCCATAATGCAGAGATTGGTTCAGCTGCTTGGAGCAGAGTCCGGGTAATGCCAAGGTGCTGAGTTCGATTCTCAAACGGTCCGTCTGCTTGAGAGTCAGATTTTAGGATCCCTCTCAGCCTCAGTATATCCTGTGACCTGGAAATAAGAGGAAAATTCTCGGCTGAGTTTTAATAAAACAGCTTTTGCCATTGCAGGGTGTGAGCTGCACTCGGTGATTTTCGGCCGCGACGAGCCCCACGAGCATTCCGCCCTTCCTTGCCGCCATCATGGTTGCGTCTGAGGCCACTTCCGGTCCCGCCGGCATCTTTTTTGCGGCACCGCTAAGGCCCCCGGCAGGTGTTTACACAGACGCCTGACTAAATCCACGAATCCGAACCCGGAGGCGGCGCGGATGAGCACATGGCCGGTGTCTGCACACCTGGAAACGCCGCGGAAAATTGCGCCCGGGCGGCGCTGTAGTCGGGGTTTTTGTGCAGGCATCTGCGTAAACGCCTACAGGGTCCTTATTTTTTCCCGCCCTTTTGGCCGCCCTTTTTGGAAGGTCGGGCGCCTCGCGCCTCGGCGCCATTTTGTGAGGGGCGACGCGTGACTTCCGCTTTTCCTTGCCGCCATCTTGGTTGCTCCTGAGGCCACTTCCGTCCCGGCCGCCATGTTCTTTGTGGCTCGGCATAGGCCTCCGCCAGGTGTTTACACAGACGCCTGACTAAATCCACGAATCCGAACGCAAGCGCGTCGCGACTGAGCACACGGCCCGTGTCGGCACACCTGGAAACGCCGCGGAAAATTGCGCCCGGGCAGCGCCGTAGTCGGGGTTTTTGTGCAGGCGTCTGGCTAAATGCCTATAGGGTCCTTATTTTTTCCCGCCCTTTTGGCCGCCTTTTTTGGAAGGTCGGGCGCCTCGCGCTTCGGCGCCATTTTGTGAGGGGCGACGTGTGACTTCCGCTTTCCCTTGCCGCCATCTTGGTTGCTCCTGAGGCCACTTCCGTCCCGGCCGCCATGTTCTTTGCGGCTCGGCATAGGCCTCCGCCAGGTGTTTACGCAGACGCCTGACTAAATCAACGAATCTGAACGCGGACGCGGCGCGACTGAGCACACGGCCCGTGTCCCCACACCTGGAAACGCCGCGGAAAATTGCCCCCGGGCGGCGCCGTAGTCGGGGTTTTGTGCAGGCAGCTGCATAAACACCTATAGGGTCCTTATTTTTCCCGCCCTTTTGGCCGCCCTTTTTAGAAGGTCAGGCGCCTCGCGTCTCGCCGCCATCTTGGTAGTGGAACCCACTAAAATGCCCCCTCGGCCGCTCACACAAGCGCCTGACTCAATGGACTGCCGCCCGCGGCGCCGCTGCGCCCCCATCCCGTGTCCGCACACCCGCAGACGCCGCGGAAAATCGCGCCCGGACGGCTCCGGGGTCCGGGTGGCGCGCGCAGGCAGCCGGCTGCCACGCGCCCGGGCTCCTTGCCTTTTTCCCTCCCTTTCGGCCCCGAGCTGCGGGCGGGCGGGCGGCAGCGCCGCCCCCGAGCTCACAATGCGGGGCTGCCACGCGCGTCGGGGACGGGCGGGGGGGGACAGCTGCACTACCGCTCTTTGCCCACAGGGTGGCAGCACTGCCGCACGGCTCCGGCGGGACGGTCATGGGGGACAGCTGCACTACCGCTCTTTGCCCACAGGGTGGCAGCACTGCCGCACGGCTCCGGCGGGACGGGCGGGAGGGACAGCTGCACTACCGCTCTTTGCCCACACGATGGCAGCATTGCCGCACAGATCAGGCGGGACGGGCGGGAGGGACAGCTGCACTACCGCTGTTTGCCCACACGGTGGCAGCATTGCCGCACAGATCGGGCGGGCCGGGCGGGGGGGAAGCTGCACTACTGCTCTCTGCCCACAGGGTGGCAGCACTGCCGCGCGGCGGCGCGGAGCGGAGCCATAAACGAACGTGCCCAGAAATGCCCTTCCGAACAGCCTCCGGAATAAATGGCCCAAAAGACCCCCGAGCACACCTGCGAGAACCCTGCCAGCAACCAGACCGAAACAAAAAAGCCTTTCGTTCAGGCTCTATTTCAATATTTTTTATCTTTGTGATTCTGATATTTACAGTAATCATTACAATTCAGCTTTTATATTATGTACATTATACATCATGTATTATGTTTATTATACTATTATATTTATTATATATATTAAGTATAGAAAGTTATATATAAAATAATTTATTATTTATTATGTAATGTTATAAATAATAATACATTTCATTGAAATATCATGATTATGTACATTATAGATGTTTATATTATGTATATTATATATACTTATAAAACGTGTAGTATGTAATAATATATTGTGTATTTATTATTTATATTATTTTTCATATCCTATACTTTTTGTTATTTTTCTTTTTCATTATTTTTTAATTCGTTTGTTTATATTTTAAACGATATTTTACACTAGATGAATTCATTAACCTAACACATCAGAAACACAATTAATTTGAATTAAATGAGCCTGGTTTTCTAAGGGGTAAAGTTTTAATCTTTATTCAAATAATATGGGCATGTTTTCTCTTTCTCTATGGTTTTTTTTTGGTGGGTTGCGGGGGAGTTTAGTTTGTGGGTTTTCTTTTTTTGTTCGCTTTGTTTTGGAGTTCTTTGCTAATAAACAAGCAGGGTCGGAGAGTTCAAAATAAAACGTCTACTTTGTTTTTATTGCCCCCTCTGAAATACGCCTCGACAGCCTGGACAGCAGGCTGCTGCTGGTAACACTGTGCACGGGTAGGAGGAGACCTGGTCGGGGCTGGGAAGGAAAAAACGGCACCACGGTGGTCACAGCTTTCTCCCTTCAGGAGTTTTATGGAGCAGAAAATACAGAGCTTTTGCCAACTGCGCTCTCTATGACATCCCGACGTCCAGCGGGCACGGAGGTCATTTCTCATCTTTCTTGCCAACAGCCAAACCCCCAGGCGCCCGGGGGAAGAAAGAGTATGGGGAAAAAAAAAAAGGAACAAAGAAAACATGAAAAAATAAACCAAAACGACAGAAAATAATAAATAAAATTAAAACACCAAAAGAAAAAAATTTCAAAGTAACAAAAAAGTGGAAAAAAATTTAAACAAAAAATTAAAATAAAAAACTAAAAGTAGTTTTAACAAGTAAATAAATAGCTAAAGAAAGAAATATAAAAATTAAAAAACGGAAGAAAAAGGTTTGAAAAACCACAAAACGCAACATGAGAAACCACAACAAAAGAGCATAAAAATACAAAAATAACAAGAAATAAAATACAAAATTAAATAAATGCAGCTTTCACCTCCTGCCACTGCCTAAAAAAGCACCATGGCTTTCCTCAATTATGCAGCAATAAGGGAAACAAACCCAGTGCCCCCCAGAACAGAAGGTTTTCTAGACAATTCCCACTTTTGCTTGGAAACAAATTCTATTTTAGTGGGAAGCTCATTTTGGACAAACACCCAAATGTGCCAAGGTAGGAAAGAACCAGCCCCCTGTGTCCAAGGAACAGCAGCTAGGCCTGGATTCAGGTTTTAATGGCATTTATGTAATTAAAAATGCAGTAAATTGAACTTTACAAAGAGATGAATCATGGCAAAGAAATACTTCAACGTTTTCTTGGGAATTCACAGAATTTTGTGGAGATGGTGCTGGACAATTCCTGATTTACCAACATTAATTGGGTAAATTTCCTTGGAAATGTGCTCTACAAGGTGCAAAAATTCCAATTAGGATGGAAAATTGGAATAAATAAATATTCCCTTACTAAAATCAGAGAGAAAATCAGAGTTATTCCTTCAAATAAAAGGAAGGAATAACATCTAAATCCAAGCTTGCCTGGAAAACAAGCTCAGGAATTTCTAACATTGAAAACTTTTGCAAGAGTCATGAAGTTGGTGAAAGTTCATGGAATGATGATTTAAAATCTGCTTCCTCTGCTCTAATTTAAAGGGAAGTGGGAATTCAACAGGTCCAGTTACTCCTATCCAACCTTGGACTGGGATAAGGCCTTCCAGTGGCTTCACTTCCTACTGGCTCTCTCCTTTTTGCCCACAACCTGCAAGAGGAAAAGCAACAGGAATAAAGTCTCAAACAGGATGGCCTTGGTCCAGGCAGACTGAAATGCAGCTCCCAGGGAGGGAGGCCAGGCTGTGCCTCGGGGAGCTCCGGGAATCTGGGATTGCCCGTGGGATTCAAGGGCTGGAAAAGCACACCCACCTGCCAGGTTCAGTGCTGGGACAGAGCAAGGCCGGGGCTCGGGGGCAGCAGTCAGAGCTGGGACTGCAGGAGAACACCCCAAACCCGGGTTAAACATCCGGCATGACACGCAGCACGCTCCGGGAGAAACTCGGGTGGGAGAAGCCCCGGGATGCTCCACGTTCCTTGCCCTTGGCAGCTGTGCCAGGGCCTCCATCAGAATGCTGACCTCACCGTGCAGCTCCTACAAAATAGGAGAACTTATGGGAATCGCCCAGCAATCCATGGACTTCCAGTTATTAAGAACCACAGCTGCAGCGAAAGGTGCCCAAACTCTACTGCAAACCAGCAGGTCTGAGGAGACGCAGGGATTTATTCCTGAGGGGACACAAGGATCCCTCAGCCAGCCAGGATTTCTCCCAGGCTCTTCCCACTGCTCTCTGAGGACACAAACAGCAGTTTTTCCCTGGAGTTCCCCTTTCCAACAATGCCAAGACTCATGTTCTCCTCCAACCCCAGGTTCAGGAAGGAAAGTAGGAATATTATCACTGCACAGACTGTCCAGGAGGGTGTGACTGAGGCAGCAGCACCAGCTCCCACTCCACTGCTGCTCTGGATTCCTGAGCAGCTCCTTTCCATCCTGCCCTTCCCAGCACCATTCCCTGGGTGCCATGTCCACAGACACCTTCTCCATGCAGCTTAAAACCCACAGACACCAACAGAAAGGAGATCAAAAATCAATTCACATGCTGCTAGTCAGAGAGAATGGGAGAGGCCTAAAAATCTGCATTTATTTTAGAACACTAGAGCAATTTCTTCATGACCCTGACTATCAGTGATGGGCAGATAAACACCTTCTTTAACTTACTACCTGCAAAAACATCAAGTTTCAAGTTTAGTAAAGATAAAATTTTGCTGCAAAAATAAAAGAGGTGGGATGTTGGTGTTAGTGCTTTAACCTTCGGACATTAGCGGCTATTTGTAAAACAAATTCATTATTGAAGCAGCTAACTTGAAAATAAGGGGGTTTTACAATAAAGTTGACCAAAAAAGAGTCTCAAAATTAAGATATAGGTTGCACAAATATTCAGGAAAAAAAAAGTTGTCTTTCGTGCATATAACCTGCCAGCCTCTCATGTTTTCAGTCCTTACCATTTATTTTTACCAAGGTGATGACTAAAACCTTGTCAAAAGCTCAAAAAAAAAAACAATCCAGGACAAGGCAGGTGTTTTCCCAAGTACCCCCAGTGTGGAGCTGTGTCAGCCACAAGTGTTTGCTCCCTCAGCCCAGCCCGGAGCAGGCTCCAGCTGCTGCCCAGGGGTTACCAAGGGACTCACCTGTTTCAAGCTGTAAATGCAGGTGGCCTGCACTGGAGTGCCAAAAAATGTGAAATATGTGACTCTCACCTTGAATAGCGATCGATCTTCTCAGGGGAGCCCCTCACCCAGGATGGGGGGCTCTGCCACGGATTTCATCCCTCTGCATCTGAAAGAAAGTTGGGACAAAAGTCAGAGTGCTGCAGGATACCTTGACAGCTCCACACATCTTGTGGCAATCTAGGAATACCCTCTACAGTCTAACTACACCCCACATCACAAATTTCAAGCCCCCAGCACTATTACCCTATTACCCCCACACCCAGACTGAGCAGCAAGGCAGAGCAGCTCCCGGCCAAACACACACCAACACCCGTGACACAGCACAGGACAAACGAGGGGACACAACAGGGACAGAAAACTCTGGCAAGAAGAATGACCCTGAGGGTCCAGAGAACTCGGAATGAGATGACCGAGGTAAGATGGAAGGTGAGCTGGCCAGGCTCAGAGAACCCTGCAGGAACAAGATGCCATCGGGATGACTTATCCCAAGAAATGCAGAGATGGATGCCCGAGAATCCTATGGTCAGAATCCTCGACCTGTCTGCATTCTCACAAGACCTAACCCGCCGGAATGGATCAGGGCGGTGCACGGCTGTCAATACAGCTCAGAACAAGACCTGAAAAGGCATCGGACTGGATGCTTGTGAAGAGAGATGGATTCTGATGAGTGTCCGAGCAGCTGAGACAAAGGCACCTGGCTGAGGAGCACAGAGATCAGAAATGCTAAGACTGATGCCAGGGGTTTTGATAGGCCCCTCAAAGGACAAAAGGAAAAGACAAGACACCAAACAGACAGAGTGCACAACAGACAAGTGACACAACACACACCAGCACTGCTCTGCCCGGCACACCTCGGCACTCTGATCCAGAATGAGACTTTCTGTAGCCTAAGCGGTCACATCTTGGACATCCCTGTCACCAAAAATGACTCAAAAAATCCCTCCCGGTGGCCCCTGATCCCACACCCCGCTTTCAAGCCCTCCCTGGCTCCGAGCCCTCCACTTATCTCTCGGACGTCTAGGGAGGTGAATCCACGCTGGGTGGCAAAGAAGGCCGCCTCTCCCTCAGGGAAATTCCTGCTGTTGCTGGGCTGTTGTCTCCTACACAGCTACAATAAAGAAAACCAAACATCAAAGCATAATCTTGGCAGCCCATCACCCAAAACCCGACAATTCTGCTACTCACTGTCTCCTAAGCTTGCCCGTGTCCTCGGCCCCGTGCTTCAGCCGCGCTCAGAGGCCAACGCCGGCGTCGCAGGGTCTGCCTGGGTAAAGAGCAGACAAGGTGACGTGGCAGCGCTGGAACTTGAGGGGACCATCCCTCCTTCTCCTCCCTGACTCACCTCAACTCCTCGCCCGTTATCCAAGCCTACCTGGATGGGGCCTTCACAAGGAGAAGATCAAGGCTCCATCACAGACTCCTGGAATGCTCCCGGAGGGCTCACGGGTGAGGTGACCCGGGTCTGTCGTCCGGTTGGTGAGAGGGGAGCTCGGCCTCCTGCGAGTGGACTCCCTAAAACACACAATAACGGAGGCTTAGAGTTGCACCAGCGAGTGAGGCTTGAACAATAGCAACTGCTTCTGTCCACCCATCACTGCTCACCTCGCCCACGTCAGCTTGACTGCTGAGATCCGGCTTTACCACCTAAAAATAAAGACAAAGAACAGAGTTGTAACACGGCTACCATTTACACCTCCCCTGCAAATCAAAACAGTGACTGACCTTCTCAGGGGAGCCCTCTCACCCAGGATGGGGGCTCTGCCACAGATTTCATCCCTCTGCATCTGAAAGAAAGTTTGGACAAAAGTCAGAGTGCTGCAGGATACCTTGACAGCTCCACACATCTTGTGGCAATCTAGGAATACCCTCTACAGTCTAACTACACCCCACATCACAAATTTCATGCCCCCGGCACTATTACCCTCGTACCCCTACACCCAGACTGAGCAGCAAGGCAGAGCAGCTCCCGGCCAAACACACACCAACACCCGTGACACAGCACAGGACAAACGAGGGGACACAACAGGGACAGAAAACTCTGGGCAAGAAGAATGACCCTGAGGGTCCAGAGAACTCGGAATGAGATGACCGAGGTAAGATGGAAGGTGAGCTGGCCAGGCTCAGAGAACCCTGCAGGAACAAGATGCCATCGGGATGACTTATCCCAAGAAATGCAGAGATGGATGCCCGAGAACCCTACGGTCAGAATCCTCGACCTGTCTTTGCATTCTCACAAGACCTAACCCGCCGAATGGATCAGGGCGGTGCACGGCTGTCAATACAGCTCAGAACAAGACCTGAAAAGGCATCGGACTGGATGCTTGTGAAGAGAGATGGATTCTGATGAGTGTCTGAGCAGCTGAGACAAAGGCACCTGGCTGAGGAGCACAGAGATCAGAAATGCTAAGACTGATGCCAGAGGTTTTGACAGGCCCCTGAAGGGCTAAGGGAAAAGACAGCACACACAAGACACCCAAGACACAGAGTGCACAACAGACACAACACACACCAGGACTGCTCTGCCCTGCACACCTCGGCACTGTGATCCAGAATGAGACTCTCCCTGGATGAAACCTAAGGGGTCACAGCTTAGACATCCCTGTCTTCAAACCTGACTCAAAAAACCTTGCTCGTGACCCCACAGTCTTCTTTCATGCCCTCTACGGCTCTGAGCTCTCCACTTATCTCTCAGATGTCTGGGGAGGTGCATCCACGCCGGGTCCCAAAGAAGGCTGCCTCTCCCTCGGGGAAATTCGTGCTGTGACCAGGCTGGTGTCTCCTCGTCAGCTACAATAAAGAGAACTAAACGTGACCCTGTGCTCTTAGCAGCACATCAGCCAGAAACCAGCAATTCTGCTACTCACAGTCTCCTAAGCTTGCCTGTGTCCTCGGCCCTGTGCTTCAGCTGCGCTCAGAGGCCAACGCCGGTGTCGCAGGGTCTGGTCTAAAAATAAAGACAAAGAACAGAGCTGTAACACGGCCACCATTTACACCTCCCCTGCAAATCAAAACAGTGACCGACCTTCTCAGGGGAGCCCCCTCACCCAGGATGGGGGGCTCTGCCACAGATTTCATCCACCTGCATCTGAAAGAAAGTCAGAACAACAGTCAGAGTGCAGCAGGATACCTTGACAGCTCCACATATCTTGTGGAAATCTAGGAATACCCTCGACAGCCCTGCTACACTCCACATCACAAATTTCAAGCCCCCAGCACTATTATCCTATTACCCCTACACCCAGACTGAGCATCAAGGCAGAGCAGCTCCGGGCCAAACACACACCAACACCCGTGACACAGCACAGGACAAACGAGGGGACACAACAGGGACAGAAAACTCTGGGCAAGAAGAATGACCCTGAGGGTCCAGAGAACTCGGAATGAGATGACCTAGGTAAGATGGAAGGTGAGCTGGCCAGGCTCAGAGAACCCTGCAGGAACAAGATGCCATCGGGATGACTTATCCCAAGAGACGCAGAGATGGATGCCCGAGAATCCTACGGTCAGAATCCTCAACCTGTCTTTGCATTCTCACAAGACCTAACCCGCCGGAATGGATCAGGGCGGTGCACGGCTGTCAGTACAGCTCAGAACAAGACCTGAAAAGGCATCGGACTGGATGCTTGTGAAGAGAGATGGATTCTGATGAGTGTCCGAGCAGCTGAGACAAAGGCACCTGGCTGAGGAGCACAGAGATCAGAAATGCTAAGACTGATGCCAGGGGTTTTGATAGGCCCCTGAAAGGACAAAAGGAAAAGACAAGACACCAAACAGACACAGAGTGCACAACCGACAAGTGACACAACACACACCAGGACTGCTCTGCCCTGCACACCTCAGCACTGAGATGAAAAATGAGACTTTCCCTTAACGTAGCCTAAGGGGTCACATCTTGGTGCCCCCAACTCCAAATCTGACTTAAAAAACCCCTCCCGGTGATCCCTGCCCTGGCATCCTGCTTTCATCACCCTCCACTTATCTCTCAGGCATCCAGGGAGGCAAATCCCTGCCAGGTGCAAAGAAGGCCGCCTCTCCCTCCTCGGGGAAATTCCTGCTGTTGCTGGGCTGTTGTCTCGTACACAGCTACAATAAAGAAAACCAAACATCAAAGCATAATCTTGGCAGCCCATCACCCAAAACCCGACAATTCTGCTACTCACTGTCTCCTAAGCTTGCCTGTGTCCTCGGCCCCGTGCTTCAGCTGCGCTCAGAGGCCAACGCCGGCGTCGCAGGGTCTGCCTGGGTAAAGAGCAGACAAGGTGACGTGGCAGCGCTGGAACTTGAGGGGACCATCCCTCCTTCTCCTCCCTGACTCACCTCAACTCCTCGCCCGTTATCCAAGCCTACCTGGATGGGGCCTTCACAAGGAGAAGATCAAGGCTCCATCACAGACTCCTGGAATGCTCCCGGAGGGCTCACGGGTGAGGTGACCCGGGTCTGTCGTCCGGTTGGTGAGAGGGGAGCTCGGCCTCCTGCGAGTGGACTCCCTAAAACACACAATAACGGAGGCTTAGAGTTGCACCAGCGAGTGAGGCTTGAACAATAGCAACTGCTTCTGTCCACCCATCACTGCTCACCTCGCCCACGTCAGCTTGACTGCTGAGATCCGGCTTTACCACCTAAAAATAAAGACAAAGAACAGAGATGTAACACAGCCACCATTTACACCTCCCCTGCAAACAGAAACAGGGACTGACCTTCTCAGGGGAGCCCTCTCACCCAGGATGGGGGGCTCTGCCACAGATTTCATCCCTCTGCATCTGAAACAAAGTTGGGACAAAAGTCAGAGTGCTGCAGGATACCTTGACAGCTCCAGACATCTTGTGGCAATCTAGGAATACCCTCTACAGTCTAACTACACCCCACATCACAAATTTCAAGCCCCCGGCACTATTACCCTCGTACCCCTACACCCAGACTGAGCAGCAAGGCAGAGCAGCTCCCGGCCAAACACACACCAACACCCGTGACACAGCACAGGACAAACAAGGGGACACAACAGGGACAGAAAACTCTGGCAAGAAGAATGACCCTGAGGGTCCAGAGAACTCGGAATGAGATGACCGAGGTGAGACGGAAGGTGAGCTGGCCAGGCTCAGAGAACCCTGCAGGAACAAGATGCCATCGGGATGACTTATCCCAAGAAATGCAGAGATGGATGCCCGAGAACCCTACGGTCAGAATCCTCGACCTGTCTTTGCATTCTCACAAGACCTAACCCGCCGGAATGGATCAGGGCGGTGCATGGCTGTCAGTACAGCTCAGAACAAGACCTGAAAAGGCATCGGACTGGATGCTTGTGAAGAGAGATGGATTCTGATGAGTGTCCGAGCAGCTGAGACAAAGGCACCTGGCTGAGGAGCACAGAGATCAGAAATGCTAAGACTGATGCCAGAGGTTTTGACAGGCGCCTGAAAAGACTAAAGGAAAAGACAAGACACCCAAAAGACACAAAGTGCACAACAGACACAACACACCCTGGGACTGCTCTGCCCTGCACACCTCAGCACTGTGATCCAGAATGAGACTTTCACTTAGTGTAGCCTAAGGGGTCACATCTGGGACATCCCCATCTCCAAACCCGACTCAAAAAATCCCTCCCGCTGACCCCTGCCCTGGTACCCCGCTTTCATCCCCTCCCTAGTTCCGAGCCCTCCACTTATCTCTCAGATGTCTGGGGAGGTGAATCCACGCTGGGCCCCAAAGAAGGCCGCCTATGCCTCAGAGAAATTTCTCCTGTCACTGGGCTGCTGTCTCCTAGTCAGCTACAATAAAGAAAACCAAACATCAAAGCATAATCTTAGCTGCACATCAGCCAAAAACCAGCAGCTCTGCTACTCACCGTCTCTTAAGCAGGACCGGGTCCTCGGGCCCCGTGTGTGCTTCAGCTGAGCTCGGAGGCTGACGCTCGCAGCGCCAAAGCCTTAGAGGCATTACTGGCACCGAGCCCACCCACTGTGGCCTCCATTAGGGCTGTGAGCATCCCCGGTCAGAGCAGGACAGGAACGCAGGGTGGACATCCCCGGTGAACCTCAACCCTGCGGACTCGGCCCCACCACTGTCACTTCCTGCCTGGCCCTAGCTTAGGGTTACTGCCTGCACCTCTCAGGACTTCTGGCATTGCCTTGCCATTAGGATTGCTGCCTGCACCTGCTCTCAGGGAAACAGTGTTGGAAGCAGCACTGTGAGGACCGGGATACCTGTACTCTGACTTGTATCCTAGGCTGTACCCCTGATTTTCACTGTGTGTTCTCTAGTCCTTCAGTCCTTTACCTCAGCCTCTGTGTGTATCACTGTAACCTCCCCCCTTCTAAACCCTGCTTCTTTTGAGCCCTAGACCTTGCAGCCGGGGACGCTCTGCACCGTTAGGGTCCCAAGAGCTGTCCCGCACGCAGGACAGGTACATCCACAGTTGTTCCCTGCCTACCCTAAGAAACGTGGCCCTGAGACAGGGCAGAGGCTGACAGAGCCGAACTCTTTGCGGTGGCAAAAGGCACGAAGCCTTACCAACCGCCGCCTCGAGAGGGAAATCAGGAGCACTTCCACCGGCTGCGGAGAGACAGGGAATCCCAGGGTGGGTGGGGCGGGAAACCCCCGTTATCCCCAGCCCTGCTGGATCCTGCTCCCCACTATCGCTTCCTGCCTGGCCCTAGCCTGACAGTGTCTGCACAGGTCAGAGCTTCTGATGTGTTCCTGCACTAGGGCTGCTGCCTGCACCTGCTCTCAGGGGAAGTGTGCTGGTAGCAGTGCTGTGAGGGCCGCTACACCTGTACTCTGACTTGTATCCTAGCCTGTTCCCCTGGTTTTCACCGTGTGTCCTCTAGTCCTTGAGTCCTTTACCTCAGCCTCCCCCCTTCTAAACCCAACTTCTTTAGAGCCCTACACCTCGCAGCCAGGCCTTCTGGCATTGTCCTGCATAAGGGCTCCTGCCTGTACCCGCACTCAGGGAAACGGGCATGTCTTTAGGGCTACTCCTTCGGGTTTGGGTCGGGCTGGTACACCTGTACTCTCAATTGGCACATCTTGGACATCCCTATCTCCAAACCTGACTCAAAAACCCCTCCTGACAAGTCCTGACCCAGCACTCCACTTTCATCCCCTCTGTGGCTCTGAACCCTCCACTTATCTCTTGGACGTCTGGGGACGAGAATCCACGTCGGGTGCCACAGAAGGCCGCCTCGCCCTCTGGGAATTTCCTGCTGTCACCGGGCTGCTGTCTCTTATTCGGCTACAAGAAATAAAACAAACATCGATGTATGATCTCAGCAGATCTGTTGGCCAATCGGTCAGGGCGTAAGACAAGTGGACCACCTCAAACACACAAACAATAACATAAGCTGAAGAGTTACACCGGAAACACCACTACACTTAACTGCATAAATACATAAATTTTCAAACAGACAACCCCAAAAAAATTCCAGCAAAAAAAGCCAACTCTTATCACCCCCAGTCAAACTACTGAAGATAATAAAAACAACCCCACGTCCAATCCCCTCAATAATACTCCAGAACATATACCCAGAGCGCCCCCAAAGTTAAAGACCTCCCGCTAGCCAAATAAAAAGGAAAAAGCCCATGTCTTGCAACCTATATTAATTCATTAACTTAAAGCTTTAAAAATAAACATTAAAGTTTAAACCTTTAGATAACACTAGCACACCATAGACGCCAATCCCATCACTACATGCCAAACCAAAACTTATTTCAACCTTTTGTGCTGCTGCTGCTCGGCACAAAGGTTTGTCCCTCAGCACCTCCTGAAGTAATGTTCCACGCCCAAGGCCTCCCCCAGCCCCTGTGAGATGAACTCACCATCCTTCCATGAGCCTCACCTGGGAGCCCAGCATAAACCCCTCTCCTCCCGCAGCTCCGTGCCAAACTGAGCTCGGGCTCCCCTCTTAAAGCAGTGCTGGCAGGACCTGCCCCCTCGTTATCCTTTACAGCTTACACCTGTCCCCTCATCAGTGTGACAGCTCTCACCTGGGGCTGCTCTGTCCCCTCATCAGTGTGACAGCTCTCACCTGGGGCTGCTCTGTCCCCTCAATCAGCCTGTGACAGCTCTCACCTGCAGCTGCTGCCAGTCCCTGCTGCTCATTTCCTGGACATTGCACTGTGTGCACTGACACGCTGGGGCACTGGGCTTTCCTTGCTGTGAATAAGGATCCCTCTTCTCCTGCACGTGCCCAAGGCTGAAACTGGGATTCCACCTCCTAAATTCCGTTTGTGTGAGGTTCACAATTCCTAAGGAAATTTCCCAGCAATCGTTACCCTTCATTTATATTTTCTCCTTTGGAATCATCACTACCTTGTCTTTCTGTGCAAGGGTTTCCAAACGTTCATTGGGAGTTCAGTAGCCGGGTTGGCCTGTTTATAACATAGCTGACAATCCCAGGCTCAATCCAAACACCCAGAGATACAGGGAAATATGGAGACAGTTTATAAATACTGCCCACCTCTGACCCTGAATTCTTCATCGCACATCCTTGGAGCAGATTTACTCCATCCTTTCTTCCCAGCAGCACCTCTCCAGCACAAATCTCACTTCTCACACCTGTTTCTTCCCACAAACCAAACAGAAATCTACTACAGGGCGAGGCGGGGAGGGGCAAGGCCGGTCTCGGCGCAGAGCCCCCGGGCCCTCAGGGCGGGCCGGGGGGACCGGAGCAGAGCCCGGGCCGGGTTGGAGCCGGAGCCGGTCTGAGGGCGGAGGCCCCGGGCCCTCAGCGCGGGCCGGGGGGCGGGGGCGGTTCCCGGGGCCCGCTGTCCAATCAGCACTGCCGATGCCTCAGCGAGCCCGCCAATCGCGGGGATTCAAAAGGGTGGCGGAAGTAGCTGCTGCTCTATGGGCTCGGTGAGGAACGCCCCGGTGGGGTCCCGGCGCCGTGCACTTGGGACCCGCCCCGCGCCCCTGAAGCCGCGCCCCCGGTACTGCCCGGCCCCGGCTGCCTCCGGGCCCCGCCTCACAGAGCCCCGGCTCCGCCCCGGCCCCGCCCCGAGCCCGCCCCGGCTCCGCCCCGAGCCCGCCCCGGCTCCGCCCCGAGCCCGCCCCGGCTCCGCCCAGAGCCCGCCCCGGCTCCGCCCGGAGCCCGCCCCGGCTCCGCCCCGAGCCCGCCCCGGCTCCGCCCCGAGCCCGCCCCGGCTCCGCCCCGAGCACGCCCCGGCATGGGGGCGGGACCATCGCCCGCGACCCCGCCCCGCCCCTCGCAGCTGAGCCGAGCCGAGCCGAGCCGAGGTTGCTCGCGGCCCTGCGCGGAGCCAGGCGGGGCCGGGAATGGGAGAGGGCGTTCTGGTTCGGGTCCTGTCAGTGTCGGCTGCGGCTCCCGAGCGGTGCGGCCCCCCCCGGCGGGCGGGCTGTGGGTCTCGGGGCCTGAGGACCGGGCTGGCGTTGGGGTCGGGATCGGGACCGGGATCGCTGCGGGCGGCAGGAGCCGCTCCTGCTCCGCCTGCAGCCGGAGCTGCGCTGGGGTCCTGCCGGGGCTCTGGGCACGGGAGGACGGCGGCGGCGATTTCCTCTGATAACCTCTGATATCGACCCCCCCACAGCATCATTGATCCCCACCCGAGTGTCACTGACCCCCCCAATGTCATTGATGCCCCCCCAATATTCCACTGATCTTCCCTCAGCGTCACTGACCCCCCCCAAAATTCCATTGATCCCCTCCACTTGATCCCGCCCTTTTTCTCCCCTCACGTTTCCCGCCCTTTTTCTCCCCTCACGTTTCCCGCACTTTTTCGTGGGGAACGACCCCTGAGGGGTCCTGTGGAGGGATTCTGGAGGTCCGAGAGGTGAATTTGGGGTTTGGAGGGAGGTTTTGGGGGGTCCCAGGGATGGATTTGGGGGTTTTTGGGGGTCCAAGGGATGGATTTGGGGGTCCCGGGGTGGATCTGGGGTCCTGGGGAGGTTTTGGGGGGTCCCAGGGGTGGATTTGGGGTTCATGGGGAGGGGTTTGGGGGTTTTTTGGGGCCTCAGGGGTGAATTTGGGGTCCGGGGAGAGGTTTTGGGGGTTTTTTGGGGTCCCAGGGGTGAATTTGGGGTCTGGGGAGGGGTTTTTGGGGGTCCCTCACCTGCAGGGCGTCGCGGGGGTGGCAGGGGGAGGGGGCAGCGGGGGGGGCCCAGCGCCCACCCCCCCTTGGGCTTCAGGAGGGCGTCGATGAGACCGAAACAGCTCGGGGGGGGGGTGGGGGGGGTCAAAAACGGGGGGGGGTCACGGGCTGGAACCCCCCAGTGCCCCCCAAACCACCCCCAGGGCCCCCCCGACCTCCAGGAGCCCGCAAAACCCTCCTCAGGTTCCTTTGATGCCTCAAATGGGCCGCCCAAACCTCCCGAAGATCCCCGAAAAACACCCACAGCAGCCCCTTGAGACTCCCCGCAGACCCCCCAAACCCCTCCAGGACAACTCGGGACCCCCAGGACCCCCCAAAATCCGCCCCCTCCTCTCCCTGAGGCCTCGTTTGACCCGCTCCACGTTGCGGACAGGCACCAGCTGATGAAGCCACAAGCACCAACACCTGCGGGACTGGGATGGACTGGGAGCACTGGGAGGGTGATCAGAGAGAACTGGGATGGACGGTGAGTGGACTGGGACGAACTGGCAAGCGTGTGCGGGTCGATGGTGGGCACACGGTGCCTTACTGGTCTATACTGGGATGGGTCTAAGGGCCCAGGGGAGGGGGTGAGGCCACACTGGTCCAGACTGGGAGGGGTGTCACCATGGCGCCGGAGGCGGAGTCGAGGATACGAGCGAGGCAGGGACACCTAGGGGACAGCCAGGGCAACCCAGGGACACCAGGGCACCCCCAGGGACACCTAAAGGACAGCCAGGGTACCCCAGGGACACCAAGGGGACAGCCTGGGCACCCCAGGGACAGCTAGGACACCCCCAGGGACACCTAGGGGACAGCCAGGGCACCCCCAGGGACACCGAGGGGACAGCCAGGGCACGTCCAGGGACACCTAGGGGACAGCCAGGGCACCCCCAGGGACACCTAGGGGACAGCCAGGGCACCCTAGGGACAGCCAGGGCACACCCAGAGACACCGAGGGCACAGCCAGGGCACCCTAGGGACAGCCAGGGCACCCCCAGGGACACTGACGAGACAGCCAGGGCACCCCAGGGACACCTAGGGGACAGCCAGGGCACGTCCAGGGACACCTAGGGGACAGCCAAGGCACCCCCAGGGACACGTAGGGGACTGCCAGAGCACTCCAGGGACAGCCAGGGCACCCCCAGGGACACCTAGGGGACAGCCATGGCCCCCACAGGGACACCTAAGGGACAGCCAGGGTACCCCAGGGCACACCCAGGGACACCTAAGGGACACCCAGGGCACCCTAGGGACAGCCAAGGAACCACCAAGGACACCGAGGGGACAGCCAGGGCACCCTAGGGACAGCCAGGGCAACCCCAGGGACACCTAGGGGACAGCCAGGGCACCCACAGGGACAGCCAGGGCACCCCCAGGGACACCTAGGGGACAGGCAGGGCACCCCCAGGGACACCGAAGGGACAGCCAGGGCACCCTAGGGACAGCTAGGGCACCCCCAGGGACACCTAGGGGACAGCCAGGGCACCCTAGGGACAGCCAGGGCACCCTCAGGGACACCAAGGGGACAGCCAGAGCACCCCAAGGACAGCCAGGGCACCCCCAGGGACACGTAGGGGACAAGCAGGGCACCCCCAGGGACACCTAGAGGACAGCCAGGGCGCCCCCAGGGACACCTAGGGGACAGCCAGGGCACCCCAGGGACAGCGAGGGCACCCCCCGGGACACGTAGGGGACAGGCAGGGCACCCCCAGGGACACCTAGAGGACACCCTGGGCTCCCCCAGGGACACCTAGGGGACAGCCAGGGCACCCCAGGGCACCCCAGGGACACCCAGGGCACCCCAGGGACACGTAGGGGACAGCCAGGGAACCCCAGGGACACCCTGGGCACCCCCAGTGACACCTAGGGGACAGCCAGGGAACCCCAGGGACACCCTGGGCAGCCCCAGGGACACCTAGGGGACAGCCAGGGAACCCCAGGGACAGCCAGGGCCCCCCCAGGGACATCAAGAGCACAGCCAGGGAACCCTAGGGAAAGCCAGGGCACACCCAGGGACACCAAGGGGACATCCAGAGCACCCCAGGGACAGCCAGGGCACGCCCAGGGACACCTAGGGGACAGCAAGGGCACCCCCAGGGTCACCTAAGGGACACCCTGTGCACCCCCAGGGACACCCAGAGCCCCCCCAGGGACACCTAGGGGACAGCCAGGGCACCCCCAGGGACACCGAGGGCACAGCCAGGGCACCACCAGGGACACCGAGAAAACAGGCAGGGCACCCTCAGGGACACCTTGGGGACCTCCAGGGCACCCACAGGGACACCCAGGGCACCCCCAGGGCCACCAAGGGGACAGCCAGGGCACCCCAGGGACAGAAAGGGCACCCCCAGGGACACCTAGGGGACCACCAGGGCACCCACAGGGACACCCAGGGCACCCCCAGGGACACCTAGGGGACACACAGGGCCCCCCCAGGGACACTCAGGGCACCCCCAGGGACACCTAAGGAACAGGCAGGGCATCCCCAGGGACACTGACGGTACAGTCAGGGCCCCCCCAGGGACACCCAGGGCACCCCCAGGGACACCTAGGGGACAGCCAGGGCACCCCCAGGGACACGTAGAGGACAGCCAGAGCACCCCAAGGACAGCCAGGGCACCCCCAGGGACACCTAGGGGACAGGCAGGGCACCCCCAGGGACACTGACGGGACAGCCAGGGCACCCCCAGAGACTCCTAGGGGACAGGCAGGGCACCCCCAGGGACACCGAGGGGAAAGCCAGGGCACCCCCAGGGACACCTAGGGGAAGGCAGGAAACCCCCAGGGACACCTAGGGCACAGCCAGGGCACCCCCAGGGACATTTAGGGGACAGCCAGGGAACCCCAGTGACACCCAGTGCACCCCCAGGGACACCCAGGGCCCCCCCAGGGACACCTAGGGGACAGCCAGGGAACCCCAGGGACACCCTGGGCACTCCCAGGGACACCTAGGGGACAGCCAGGGAACCCCAGGGACAGCCAGGGCACCCCCAGGGACACCGAGGGGAAAGCCAGGGCACCCCCAGGGACATTTAGGGGACAGCCAGGGAACCCCAGGGACAGCCAGGGCACCCCCAGGGACACCTAGGGGACAGCCAGGGAACGCCAGGGACAGCCAGGGCACCCCCAGGGACACCTAGGGGACAGCCAGCGCCCCCCCAGGGACACCAAGGGGACAGCCAGGGCACCCCAGGGACACCCAGGGCACCCCCAGGAACACCTAGGGGACAGCCAGCGCCCCCCCAGGGACAACAAGGGGACAGGCAGGGCACCCCCAGGGACACCCAGGGCACCCCCAACGACACCTAGGGGACAGGCAGGGCACCCCCAGGGACACCGAGGGAAAAGCCAGGGCACCCCCAGGGACACCTAGGGGACAGGCAGGGCACCCCCAGGGAAAGCCAGGGCACCCCCAGGGACATTTAGGGGACACCCAGGGCACTCCAGGGACACCCAGGTCACCCCTGAGGGACACCTAGGGGACAGCCAGGGAACCCCCAGGGACACCTAGGGGACAGGCAGGGCTCCCCAGGGACACCTAGGAGACAGCCAGGGCCCCCCCAGGGACACCTAGAGGACAGGCAGGGCACCCCCAGGGCGCCCCAGGGACACCCAGGGCACCCCCAGGGACACCAAGGGGACAGCCATGGCACCCCAGGGACACCAAAGGGACAGCCAGGGCACCCCCAGGGACACCTAGGGGACAGCCAGGGCATTCCAGGGACACCCAGGGCACCCCCTGGGACACCTAGGGGACAGGCACGGCACCCCCAGGGACACCGAGGGTAAGGCAGGACACCCCCAGGGACACCTAGGGGACAGCCAGGGCACTCCAGGGACACCCAGGGCACCCCCCGGGACATTTAGGGGACAGCCAGGGCACTCCAGAGACACCCAGGTCACCCCCAGGGACACCTAGGAGACAGCCAGGGCACCCCCAGGGACACCTAGGGAACAGGCAGGGCACCCTAGGGACACCTAGGGGACAGGCAGGGCCCCCCGAGGGATACCTAGGGGACAGGCACGGCACCCCCAGGGACACCAAGGGGACAGCCAGAGCACCCCAAGGATAGCCAGGGCACCCCTAGGGACACCTAGGGTACAGCCAGGGCACCCCAGGGACACCAAGGGGACAGCCAGGGCACCCCCAGGGACATCTAGGGGACAGCCAGGGCACCCCAGGGACACCCAGGGCACCCCCAGGGACACCTAGGGGACAGCAAGGGCACCCCCAGGGACACCCTGGGCACCCCCAGGGACACGTAGGAGACAGCCAGGGCACCCCAGGGACACCCTGGGCGCCCCCAGGGACATCTAGGGGACAGCCAGGGAACCCCAGGGACAGCCAGGGCATCCCCAACGGCAGCTAGGGGACAGGCAGGGCATCCCCAGGGACACTGACGGGACAGGCAGGGCACCCCCAGGGACACCTAGGGGACAGCCAGGGCACCCCCAGGGACACCTAGGGGACAGCCAGGGCACCCCAAGGGACACCTAGGGGACAGCCAGGGCACTCCAGGGACAGCCAGGGCACCCCCAGGGACACCTAGGGGACAGCCAGGGCACCCCCAGGGACACCAAGGGGACCCCCAGGGACACCTAGGGGACAGCCAGGGAACCCCAGGGACACCTAGGGGACAGGCAGGGCACCCCCAGGGACACCCAGGGCACCCCCAGGGACACCGAGGGCACAGAAAGGGCACCCCCAGGGACACCTAGGGGACAGGCAGGGCACCCCCAGGGACACTGAGGGTACAGCCAGGGTACTCCAGGGACACCCAGGACACCCCCAGGGACACCTAGGGCACCCCCAGGGACACCTAGGGGAAGGCAGGACACCCACAGGGACACCTAGGGGACAGCCAGGGCACCCCCAGGGACATTTAGGGGTCAGCCAGGGCACTCCAGGGACACCCAGGACACCCCCAGGGACACCAAGGGGACAGGCAGGGCACCCCCAGGGACACTGACGGGACAGCCAGGGCACCCCCAGAGACCCCTAGGGGACAGCCAGGGCACTCCCAGGGACACTCTGGGCACCCACAGGGACACCTTGGGGACAGCCAGGGCACCCCAGGGACATCCAGGGCACCCCCAGGGACACCTAGGGCACCCCCAGGGACACCTAGGGGACAGCCAGGGCCCCCCCAGGGACACCTAAAGGACAGCCAGGGCACCCCCAGGGACAGGCAGGGCACCCCCAGGGACACCGAGGGGAAAGCCAGGGCACCCCCAGGGACATTTAGGGGACAGCCAGGGCACTCCCAGGGACACTCTGGGCACCCACAGGGACACCTTGGGGACAGCCAGGGCACCCCAGGGACACCCAGGGCACCCCCAGGGACACCTAGGGCACCCCCAGGGACACCTAGGGGACAGCCAGGGCACCCTAGGGACAGCCAGGGTACCCCCAGGGACACCTACGGGACTGGCAGGGCACCCCCAGGGACACCTAGGGGACAGCCAGGGCACCTCCAGGGACACCAAGGGGACAGCCAGGGCACCCCCAGGGACACCTAGGGGACAGCCAGGGCACCCCCAGGGACACCTAGGGGACAGCCAGGGCACCCCGAGGGACACCAGCGCACCCCCAGGGACACCTAGGTGACAGCCAGGGCACCCCCAGGGACACCTAGGGCACCCCCAGGGACACCTAGGGGACAGCCAGGGCACCCTAGGGACAGCCAGGGTACCCCCAGGGACACCTACGGGACTGGCAGGGCACCCCCAGGGACACCTAGGGGACAGCCAGGGCACCCTAGGGACAGCCAAGGAACCACCAAGGACACCGAGGGGACAGCCAGGGCACCCTAGGGACAGCCAGGGCAACCCCAGGGACACCTAGGGGACAGCCAGGGCACCCACAGGGACAGCCAGGGCACCCCCAGGGACACCTAGGGGACAGGCAGGGCACCCCCAGGGACACCGAAGGGACAGCCAGGGCACCCTAGGGACAGCTAGGGCACCCCCAGGGACACCTAGGGGACAGCCAGGGCACCCTAGGGACAGCCAGGGCACCCTCAGGGACACCAAGGGGACAGCCAGAGCACCCCAAGGACAGCCAGGGCACCCCCAGGGACACGTAGGGGACAAGCAGGGCACCCCCAGGGACACCTAGAGGACAGCCAGGGCGCCCCCAGGGACACCTAGGGGACAGCCAGGGCACCCCAGGGACAGCGAGGGCACCCCCCGGGACACGTAGGGGACAGGCAGGGCACCCCCAGGGACACCTAGAGGACACCCTGGGCTCCCCCAGGGACACCTAGGGGACAGCCAGGGCACCCCAGGGCACCCCAGGGACACCCAGGGCACCCCAGGGACACGTAGGGGACAGCCAGGGAACCCCAGGGACACCCTGGGCACCCCCAGTGACACCTAGGGGACAGCCAGGGAACCCCAGGGACACCCTGGGCAGCCCCAGGGACACCTAGGGGACAGCCAGGGAACCCCAGGGACAGCCAGGGCCCCCCCAGGGACATCAAGAGCACAGCCAGGGAACCCTAGGGAAAGCCAGGGCACACCCAGGGACACCAAGGGGACATCCAGAGCACCCCAGGGACAGCCAGGGCACGCCCAGGGACACCTAGGGGACAGCAAGGGCACCCCCAGGGTCACCTAAGGGACACCCTGTGCACCCCCAGGGACACCCAGAGCCCCCCCAGGGACACCTAGGGGACAGCCAGGGCACCCCCAGGGACACCGAGGGCACAGCCAGGGCACCCCCAGGGACACCGAGAAAACAGGCAGGGCACCCTCAGGGACACCTTGGGGACCTCCAGGGCACCCACAGGGACACCCAGGGCACCCCCAGGGCCACCAAGGGGACAGCCAGGGCACCCCAGGGACAGAAAGGGCACCCCCAGGGACACCTAGGGGACCACCAGGGCACCCACAGGGACACCCAGGGCACCCCCAGGGACACCTAGGGGACACACAGGGCCCCCCCAGGGACACTCAGGGCACCCCCAGGGACACCTAAGGAACAGGCAGGGCATCCCCAGGGACACTGACGGTACAGTCAGGGCCCCCCCAGGGACACCCAGGGCACCCCCAGGGACACCTAGGGGACAGCCAGGGCACCCCCAGGGACACGTAGAGGACAGCCAGAGCACCCCAAGGACAGCCAGGGCACCCCCAGGGACACCTAGGGGACAGGCAGGGCACCCCCAG
Source organism: Chamaea fasciata (assembly GCF_029207755.1). Classification (NCBI taxonomy): domain Eukaryota; kingdom Metazoa; phylum Chordata; class Aves; order Passeriformes; family Sylviidae; genus Chamaea; species Chamaea fasciata. Next base: position 47,757 of record NW_027094756.1, read on the forward strand.
GGACACTGACGGGACAGCCAGGGCACCCCCAGAGACTCCTAGGGGACAGGCAGGGCACCCCCAGGGACACCGAGGGGAAAGCCAGGGCACCCCCAGGGACACCTAGGGGAAGGCAGGAAACCCCCAGGGACACCTAGGGCACAGCCAGGGCACCCCCAGGGACATTTAGGGGACAGCCAGGGAACCCCAGTGACACCCAGTGCACCCCCAGGGACACCCAGGGCCCCCCCAGGGACACCTAGGGGACAGCCAGGGAACCCCAGGGACACCCTGGGCACTCCCAGGGACACCTAGGGGACAGCCAGGGAACCCCAGGGACAGCCAGGGCACCCCCAGGGACACCGAGGGGAAAGCCAGGGCACCCCCAGGGACATTTAGGGGACAGCCAGGGAACCCCAGGGACAGCCAGGGCACCCCCAGGGACACCTAGGGGACAGCCAGGGAACGCCAGGGACAGCCAGGGCACCCCCAGGGACACCTAGGGGACAGCCAGCGCCCCCCCAGGGACACCAAGGGGACAGCCAGGGCACCCCAGGGACACCCAGGGCACCCCCAGGAACACCTAGGGGACAGCCAGCGCCCCCCCAGGGACAACAAGGGGACAGGCAGGGCACCCCCAGGGACACCCAGGGCACCCCCAACGACACCTAGGGGACAGGCAGGGCACCCCCAGGGACACCGAGGGAAAAGCCAGGGCACCCCCAGGGACACCTAGGGGACAGGCAGGGCACCCCCAGGGAAAGCCAGGGCACCCCCAGGGACATTTAGGGGACACCCAGGGCACTCCAGGGACACCCAGGTCACCCCTGAGGGACACCTAGGGGACAGCCAGGGAACCCCCAGGGACACCTAGGGGACAGGCAGGGCTCCCCAGGGACACCTAGGAGACAGCCAGGGCCCCCCCAGGGACACCTAGAGGACAGGCAGGGCACCCCCAGGGCGCCCCAGGGACACCCAGGGCACCCCCAGGGACACCAAGGGGACAGCCATGGCACCCCAGGGACACCAAAGGGACAGCCAGGGCACCCCCAGGGACACCTAGGGGACAGCCAGGGCATTCCAGGGACACCCAGGGCACCCCCTGGGACACCTAGGGGACAGGCACGGCACCCCCAGGGACACCGAGGGTAAGGCAGGACACCCCCAGGGACACCTAGGGGACAGCCAGGGCACTCCAGGGACACCCAGGGCACCCCCCGGGACATTTAGGGGACAGCCAGGGCACTCCAGAGACACCCAGGTCACCCCCAGGGACACCTAGGGGACAGCCAGGGCACCCCCAGGGACACCTAGGGAACAGGCAGGGCACCCTAGGGACACCTAGGGGACAGGCAGGGCCCCCCGAGGGATACCTAGGGGACAGGCACGGCACCCCCAGGGACACCAAGGGGACAGCCAGAGCACCCCAAGGACAGCCAGGGCACCCCTAGGGACACCTAGGGTACAGCCAGGGCACCCCAGGGACACCAAGGGGACAGCCAGGGCACCCCCAGGGACATCTAGGGGACAGCCAGGGCACCCCAGGGACACCCAGGGCACCCCCAGGGACACCTAGGGGACAGCAAGGGCACCCCCAGGGACACCCTGGGCACCCCCAGGGACACGTAGGAGACAGCCAGGGCACCCCAGGGACACCCTGGGCGCCCCCAGGGACATCTAGGGGACAGCCAGGGAACCGCAGGGACAGCCAGGGCATCCCCAACGGCAGCTAGGGGACAGGCAGGGCATCCCCAGGGACACTGACGGGACAGGCAGGGCACCCCCAGGGACACCTAGGGGACAGCCAGGGCACCCCCAGGGACACCTAGGGGACAGCCAGGGCACCCCAAGGGACACCTAGGGGACAGCCAGGGCACTCCAGGGACAGCCAGGGCACCCCCAGGGACACCTAGGCGACAGCCAGGGCACCCCCAGGGACACCAAGGGGACCCCCAGGGACACCTAGGGGACAGCCAGGGAACCCCAGGGACACCTAGGGGACAGGCAGGGCACCCCCAGGGACACCCAGGGCACCCCCAGGGACACCGAGGGCACAGAAAGGGCACCCCCAGGGACACCTAGGGGACAGGCAGGGCACCCCCAGGGACACTGAGGGTACAGCCAGGGTACTCCAGGGACACCCAGGACACCCCCAGGGACACCTAGGGCACCCCCAGGGACACCTAGGGGAAGGCAGGACACCCACAGGGACACCTAGGGGACAGCCAGGGCACCCCCAGGGACATTTAGGGGTCAGCCAGGGCACTCCAGGGACACCCAGGACACCCCCAGGGACACCAAGGGGACAGGCAGGGCACCCCCAGGGACACTGACGGGACAGCCAGGGCACCCCCAGAGACCCCTAGGGGACAGCCAGGGCACTCCCAGGGACACTCTGGGCACCCACAGGGACACCTTGGGGACAGCCAGGGCACCCCAGGGACATCCAGGGCACCCCCAGGGACACCTAGGGCACCCCCAGGGACACCTAGGGGACAGCCAGGGCCCCCCCAGGGACACCTAAAGGACAGCCAGGGCACCCCCAGGGACAGGCAGGGCACCCCCAGGGACACCGAGGGGAAAGCCAGGGCACCCCCAGGGACATTTAGGGGACAGCCAGGGCACTCCCAGGGGCACTCTGGGCACCCACAGGGACACCTTGGGGACAGCCAGGGCACCCCAGGGACACCCAGGGCACCCCCAGGGACAACCTAGGGCACCCCCAGGGACACCTAGGGGACAGCCAGGGCACCCTAGGGACAGCCAGGGTACCCCCAGGGACACCTACGGGACTGGCAGGGCACCCCCAGGGACACCTAGGGGACAGCCAGGGCACCTCCAGGGACACCAAGGGGACAGCCAGGGCACCCCCAGGGACACCTAGGGGACAGCCAGGGCACCCCCAGGGACACCTAGGGGACAGCCAGGGCACCCCGAGGGACACCAGCGCACCCCCAGGGACACCTAGGTGACAGCCAGGGCACCCCCAGGGACACCTAGGGCACCCCCAGGGACACCTAGGGGACAGCCAGGGCACCCTAGGGACAGCCAGGGTACCCCCAGGGACACCTACGGGACTGGCAGGGCACCCCCAGGGACACCTAGGGGACAGCCAGGGCACCTCCAGGGACACCAAGGGGACAGCCAGGGCACCCCCAGGGACACCTAGGGGACAGCCAGGGCACCCCCAGGGACACCTAGGGGACAGCCAGGGCACCCCGAGGGACACCAGCGCACCCCCAGGGACACCTAGGTGACAGCCAGGGCACCCCCAGGGACACCTAGGGCACAGCCAGGGCACCCTAGGGACAGCCAGGGCACCCGTAGGGACACCAAGGGGACAGCCAGGGCACCCCCAGGGACACCAAGGGGACAGCCAGGGCTCCCCAGGGACACCCAGGGCACCCCCAGGGACACCTTTTGCACAGCCAGGGCACCCCCAGGGACACCCAGGGCACCCCCAACGACACCTAGGGGACAGGCAGGGCACCCCCAGGGACACCTAGGGCACAGCCAGGGCACCCCAGGGACAGCGAGGGCACCCCCAGGGATACCTAGGGGACAGCCAGGGCACTCCCAGGGACAGCCAGGGCACCCCCAGGGACATTTAGGGGACAGCCAGGGCACTCCAGGGACACCCAGGGCACCCCCAGACACTTTTAGGGGACAGCCAGGGCACTCCAGGGACACCCAGGGCACCCCCAGGGACACCTAGGGGACAGCCAGGGCACCCCCAGGGACACCCAGGGCACCCCCAGGGACACCAAGTGGACAGCCAGGGCACCCCAGGGACACCCAGGGCACCCCCAGGGACACCTAAGGGACAGGCAGGGCACCCCCAGAGACACCTAAGGAACAGCCAGGGCACCCCCAGGGACACCCAGGGCACCGCCAGGGACAGCTAGGGGACAGCCAGGGCACCCACAGGGATACCCAGGGCACCCCCAGGGACACCTAGGGGATAGCCAGGACACCCCAAGGGACACCTAGGGGATAGGCAGGGCACCCCCAGGGACACCTAGGGGACAGGCAGGGCACCCCCAGGGACACCCAGGGTACCCCCAGTGACACCTAGGGGACAGCCAGGGCACCCCCAGGGACACCCAGGGCACCCCCAGGGACACCGAGGGAACAGAAAGGGCACCCCCAGGGACACCTAGGGGACAGGCAGGGCACCCCCAGGGACACTGAGGGGACAGCCAGGGTACTCCAGGGACACCCAGGACACCCCCAGGGACACCTAGGGCCCCCCCAGGGACACCTAGGGGACAGCCAGGGCACCCCAGGGACAGCCAAGGCACCCCCAGGGACATTTAGGGGACAGCCAGGGCACTCCAGGGACACCCAGGGCACCCCCAGGGACACCTAGGGGACAGCCAGGGCACCCCCAGGGACACCCAGGGCACCCGCAGGGACACCTAGGGGACAGCCAGGGAACCCCAGGGACAGGTACGGGACAGCCAGGGACACTTAGGGGACAGCCAGGGAACCCCATGGACAGCCAGGGCACCCTCAGGGACACCTAGTGGACAACCAGGGCCCCCCCAGGGACACCAAGGGGACAGCCAGGGCACCCCAGGGACACCCAGGGCACCCCCAGGGACACCTTTTGGACAGCCAGGGCACCCCCAGGGACACCCAGGGCACCCCCAACGACACCTAGGGGACAGGCAGGGCACCCCCAGGGACACCTAGGGGACAGCCAGGGCACTCCCAGGGACACTCTGGGCACCCACAGGGACATCTTGGGGACAGGCAGGGCACCCCAAGGACACCCAGGGAACCCCCAGGAACACCTAGGGGACAGCCAGGGCACCCCAGGGACACGCAGGGCACCCCCAGGGACACCTAGGGGACAGCCAGGGCACCCCCAGGGACACCGAGGGGAAAGCCAGGGCACCCCCAGGGACACCTAGGGGAAGGCAGGACACCCCCAGGGACACCTAGGGGACAGCCAGGGTACCCCCAGGGACACCTAGGGGACAGCCAGGGCACCCCCAGGGACACCCAGGGCACCCCCAGGGACACCTAGGGGACAGCCAGGGCACCCCCAGGGACACCTAGGGGACCTCCAGGGAACCCCAGGGAGAGGTACGGGACAGCCAGGGAACCCCAGTGACACCCTGTGCACCTCCAGGGACATCCAGGGCACCCCCAGGGACACCTACGGGACAGCCAGGGAACCCCAGGGAAACCCTGGGCACCTCCAGGGACACCCAGGGCCCCCCCAGGGACACCTAGGGGACAGCCAGGGAACCCCAGGGACACCCTGGGCACCCCCAGGGACACACAGGGCCCCCCCAGGGACACCTAGGGGACAGCCAGGGCACCCCAGGGACACCCAGGGCAGCCCCAGGGACACCTAGGGGACAGCCAGGGCACCCCAGGGACACCCAGGGCACCCCCAGGGACACCTAGGGGAAGGCAGGACACCCCCAGGGACACCTAGGGGACAGCCAGGGCACCCCCAGTGACATTTAGGGGACAGCCAGGGCACTCCAGGGACACCCAGGGCACCCCCAGGGACATTTAGGGGACAGCCAGGGCACTCCAGGGACACCCAGGGCACACCCAGGGACAACTAGGGGACAGCCAGGGCACCCCCAGGGACACCTAGGGGACAGGCAGGGCACCCCAGGGACACCCTGGGCGCCCCCAGGGACATCTAGGGGACAGCCAGGGAACCCCAGGGACAGCCAGGGCATCCCCAACGGCAGCTAGGGGACAGGCAGGGCATCCCCAGGGACACTGACGGGACAGGCAGGGCACCCCCAGGGACACCTAGGGGACAGCCAGGGCACCCCCAGGGACACCTAGGGGACAGCCAGGGCACCCCAAGGGACACCTAGGGGACAGCCAGGGCACTCCAGGGACAGCCAGGGCACCCCCAGGGACACCTAGGCGACAGCCAGGGCACCCCCAGGGACACCAAGGGGACCCCCAGGGACACCTAGGGGACAGCCAGGGAACCCCAGGGACACCTAGGGGACAGGCAGGGCACCCCCAGGGACACCCAGGGCACCCCCAGGGACACCGAGGGCACAGAAAGGGCACCCCCAGGGACACCTAGGGGACAGGCAGGGCACCCCCAGGGACACTGAGGGTACAGCCAGGGTACTCCAGGGACACCCAGGACACCCCCAGGGACACCTAGGGCACCCCCAGGGACACCTAGGGGAAGGCAGGACACCCACAGGGACACCTAGGGGACAGCCAGGGCACCCCCAGGGACATTTAGGGGTCAGCCAGGGCACTCCAGGGACACCCAGGACACCCCCAGGGACACCAAGGGGACAGGCAGGGCACCCCCAGGGACACTGACGGGACAGCCAGGGCACCCCCAGAGACCCCTAGGGGACAGCCAGGGCACTCCCAGGGACACTCTGGGCACCCACAGGGACACCTTGGGGACAGCCAGGGCACCCCAGGGACATCCAGGGCACCCCCAGGGACACCTAGGGCACCCCCAGGGACACCTAGGGGACAGCCAGGGCCCCCCCAGGGACACCTAAAGGACAGCCAGGGCACCCCCAGGGACAGGCAGGGCACCCCCAGGGACACCGAGGGGAAAGCCAGGGCACCCCCAGGGACATTTAGGGGACAGCCAGGGCACTCCCAGGGACACTCTGGGCACCCACAGGGACACCTTGGGGACAGCCAGGGCACCCCAGGGACACCCAGGGCACCCCCAGGGACAACCTAGGGCACCCCCAGGGACACCTAGGGGACAGCCAGGGCACCCTAGGGACAGCCAGGGTACCCCCAGGGACACCTACGGGACTGGCAGGGCACCCCCAGGGACACCTAGGGGACAGCCAGGGCACCTCCAGGGACACCAAGGGGACAGCCAGGGCACCCCCAGGGACACCTAGGGGACAGCCAGGGCACCCCCAGGGACACCTAGGGGACAGCCAGGGCACCCCGAGGGACACCAGCGCACCCCCAGGGACACCTAGGTGACAGCCAGGGCACCCCCAGGGACACCTAGGGCACCCCCAGGGACACCTAGGGGACAGCCAGGGCACCCTAGGGACAGCCAGGGTACCCCCAGGGACACCTACGGGACTGGCAGGGCACCCCCAGGGACACCTAGGGGACAGCCAGGGCACCTCCAGGGACACCAAGGGGACAGCCAGGGCACCCCCAGGGACACCTAGGGGACAGCCAGGGCACCCCAGGGACACCTAGGGGGACAGCCAGGGCACCACGAGGGACACCAGCGCACCCCCAGGGACACCTAGGTGACAGCCAGGGCACCCCCCAGGGACACCTAGGGCACAGCCAGGGCACCCTAGGGACAGCCAGGGCACCCGTAGGGACAACCAAGGGGACAGCCAGGGCACCCCCAGGGACACCAAGGGGACAGCCAGGGCTCCCCAGGGACACCCAGGGCACCCCCAGGGACACCTTTTGCACAGCCAGGGCACCCCCAGGGACACCCAGGGCACCCCCAGACGACACCTAGGGGACAGGCAGGGCACCCCCAGGGACACCTAGGGCACAGCCCAGGGCACCCCAGGGACAGCGAGGGCACCCCCAGGGATACCTAGGGGACAGCCAGGGCACTCCCAGGGACAGCCAGGGCACCCCCAGGGACATTTAGGGGACAGCCAGGGGCACTCCCAGGGACACCCAGGGCACCCCCAGACACTTTTAGGGGACAGCCAGGGCACTCCAGGGACACCCAGGGCACCCCCAGGGACACCTAGGGGACAGCCAGGGCACCCCCAGGGACACCCAGGGCACCCCCAGGGACACCAAGTGGACAGCCAGGGCACCCCAGGGACACCCAGGGCACCCCCAGGGACACCTAAGGGACAGGCAGGGCACCCCCAGAGACACCTAAGGAACAGCCAGGGCACCCCAGGGACACCCAGGGCACCGCCAGGGACAGCTAGGGGACAGCCAGGGCACCCACAGGGATACCCAGGGCACCCCCAGGGACACCTAGGGGATAGCCAGGACACCCCAAGGGACACCTAGGGGATAGGCAGGGCACCCCCAGGGACACCTAGGGGACAGGCAGGGCACCCCCAGGGACACCCAGGGTACCCCCAGTGACACCTAGGGGACAGCCAGGGCACCCCCAGGGACACCCAGGGCACCCCCAGGGACACCGAGGGAACAGAAAGGGCACCCCCAGGGACACCTAGGGGACAGGCAGGGCACCCCCAGGGACACTGAGGGGACAGCCAGGGTACTCCAGGGACACCCAGGACACCCCCAGGACACCTAGGGCCCCCCCAGGGACACCTAGGGGACAGCCAGGGCACCCCAGGGACAGCCAAGGCACCCCCAGGGACATTTAGGGGACAGCCAGGGGCACTCCAGGGACACCCAGGGCAACCCCCAGGGACACCTAGGGGACAGCCAGGGCACCCCCAGGGACACCCAGGGCACCCGCAGGGACACCTAGGGGACAGCCAGGGAACCCCAGGGACAGGTACGGGACAGCCAGGGACACTTAGGGGACAGCCAGGGAACCCCATGGACAGCCAGGGCACCCTCAGGGACACCTAGTGGACAACCAGGGCCCCCCCAGGGACACCAGAGGGGACAGCCAGGGCACCCCAGGGACACCCAGGGCACCCCCAGGGACACCTTTTGGACAGCCAGGGGCACCCCCAGGGGACACCCAGGGCACCCCCAACGACACCTAGGGGACAGGCAGGGCACCCCCAGGGACACCTAGGGGACAGCCAGGGCACTCCCAGGGACACTCTGGGCACCCACAGGGACATCTTGGGGACAGGCAGGGCACCCCAAGGACACCCAGGGAACCCCAGGAACACCTAGGGGACAGCCAGGGCACCCCAGGGACACGCAGGGCACCCCCAGGGACACCTAGGGGACAGCCAGGGCACCCCCAGGGACACCGAGGGGAAAGCCAGGCACCCCCAGGGACACCTAGGGGAAGGCAGGACACCCCCCAGGGACACCTAGGGGACAGCCAGGGTACCCCCAGGGACACCTAGGGGACAGCCAGGGCACCCCCAGGGACACCCAGGGCACCCCCAGGGACACCTAGGGGACAGCCAGGGCACCCCCAGGGACACCTAGGGGACCTCCAGGGAACCCCAGGGAGAGGTACGGGGACAGCCAGGGAACCCCAGTGACACCCTGTGCACCTCCAGGGACATCCAGGGCACCCCCAGGGACACCTACGGTGACAGCCAGGGAACCCCAGGGAAACCCTGGGCACCTCCAGGGACACCCAGGGCCCCCCCAGGGACACCTAGGGGGACAGCCAGGGAACCCAGGGACACCCTGGGCACCCCCAGGGACACACAGGGCCCCCCCAGGGACACCTAGGGGACAGCCAGGGCACCCCAGGGACACCCAGGGCAGCCCCAGGGACACCTAGGGGACAGCCAGGGCACCCCAGGGACACCCAGGGCACCCCCAGG
>NW_027094757.1:0-57097 GCF_029207755.1 Chamaea fasciata
GTGCCCAGGGTGTCTTTGGGGGGTGCCCTTGCTGTCCCGTAGGTGTCCCTGGGGGTGCCCTCCCTGTCCCTCGGGGTGCCCTGGCTGTCCCCTAGGTGTCCCTGGGGGTGCCCTGGGTGTCCCCCTTGGTGTCCCTGGGGTGCCCTGGCGGTCCCCTAGGTGTCCCTGGGGGTGACCAGGCTGTCCTTGGGGTGCTCTGGCTGTCCCCTAGGTGTCCCTGGGTGTGCCCTGGGTGTCCCTGGGCGTGCACAGGGTGTCCCTGGGGTTTCCCTGGCTGCCCCCTAGGTGTCCCTGGGGGGGCCCTGGCTGTCCCCTAGGTGTCCCTGGGGGTGCCCTGGGTGTCCCTGGGGGGGCCCTGGCTGTCCCCTAGGTGTCCCTGGGGGTGCCCTGGCTGTCCCCTAGGTGTCGTTGGGGGTGCCCTGGGTGTCCCTGGGGTGCCCTGCCTGTCCCCTAGGTGTCCCTGGGGGTGCCCTGGGTGTCCCTGGGGGTGCCCTGGCTGTCCCCTTGGTGTCCCTGGGGGTGCCCTGGGTGTCCCTGGGGTGCCCTGGCTGTCCCCCTAGGGGTCTCTGGGGGTGCCCTGGCTTTCCCCTCGGTGTCCCTGGGGGTGCCCTGCTTCTCCCCTAGATGTCCCTGGGGGTGCCCTGGGTGTCCCTGGGGGGGCCCTGGCTGTCCCCTAGGTGTCCCCTGGGGAGGCCCTGGCTGTCCCTGGGGTGCCCTGGCTGTCCCCTTGGTGTCCCTGGGGGGGCCCTGGCTGTCCCCTAGGTGTCCCTGGGGGTGCCCTTCCTGTCCTCTAGGTGTCCCTGGGGGTTCCCTGGCTGTCCCTCGGGTTCCCAGGCTGTCCCCTAGGTGTCCCTGGGGGGTGCCTAGGGTGTCCCTGGGGTTCCCTGGCTGTCCCCTAGGTGTCCCTGGGGGGTCCTGGGTGTCCCTGGGGGTGCACAGGGTGTCAGTGGGGTTCCCTGGCTGTCTTGTACGTGTCCCTGGGGTTCCCTGGCTGTCCCCTAGGTTTCCCTGGGGGGGCCCTGAGTGTCCCTGGGCTGCCCTGGCTGTCCCCTAGGTGTCCCTGGGGGTGCCCTCGCTGTCCCTGGGGTGCCCTGGCTGTCCCCTAGGTGTCCCTGGGGGTCCCCCTTGGTGTCCCTGGGGGTGCCCAGCGTGTCCCTTAGGTGTCCCTGGGGGTGCCCTTGCTGTCCCCTAGGTGTCCCTGGAGGTGCCCTGGCTGTCCCTAGGGTGCCCTGTCTGTGCCCTTGGTGTCCCTGGAGGTGCCCTGGCTGTCCCCTAGGGTGCCCTGGCTGTGCCCTAGGTGTCCCTGGGGGTGCCCCTGGTGTCCCTCGGGGTGCCCTGGGTGTCCCCCTATGTGTCCCTGGGGGTGCCCTGGCTGTCCCCTAGGTGTCCCTGGGGGTGCCCTGCCTGTCCCCTAGGTGTCCCTGGGGGTGCCTTGGCTGTCCCTCGGGTGCCCTGGCTGTGCCCTAGGTGTCCCCTGGGGTGCCCTGGCTGTCCCTGGGGGTGCCATGGCTGTCCGCTCGTTGTCCCTGGGGGTACCCTGCGTGTCCCCTAGGTGTCCTTGGGAGTGCCCTGGCTGTCCCTAGGGTGCCCTTTCTGTGCCCTCGGTGTCCCTGGGGGTGCCCTGGCTGTCCCCTAGGTGTCCCTGGGGGGGCCCTGGCTGTCCCCTAGGTGTCCCTGGGGGTGCCCCGCCTGTCCCCTAGGTGTCCCTGGGGGTGCCCTGGCTGTCCTCTAGGTGTCCCTGGGGGTGCCCTGGCTGTCCCTGGGGTTCCCTGGCTGTCCCCTAGGTGTCCCTGGGGGTGCCGTGGCTGTCCCCTCGGTGTCCCTGGGGGTGCCCTGCCTTTCCCCTAGGTGTCCTTGGGGGGGCCCTGGCTGTCCCCTAGGTGTCCCTGGGGGTGCCCTGCCTGTCCCCTACGTGTCCCTGGGGGTGCCATGCCTGTCCCCTAGGTGTCCCTGGGGGTGCCCTGCCTGTCCCCCAGGGTGCCCTGGCCGTGCCCTCGGTATCTCTGGGTGTGCCCTGGCTGTCCCTATAGTTCCCTGCCTGTCCCCTCGGTGTCCCTGGGGGTGCCATGGCTGTCCCTAGAGTGCCCTGTCTGTCCCCTAGGGGTCTCTGGGGGTGCCCTGCCTGTCCCCTAGGTGTCCCTGGGGGTGCCCTGGGTGTCCCTGGGGGCGCCGTGGCTGTCCCCTAGGTGTCCCTGAGGGCGCCCAGGGTGTCCCTGGGGTGCCCTGGGGGTTCCCTGCCTGTCCCCTAGGTGTCCCTGGGGGGGCCGTGGCTGTCCCCTAGGTGTCCCTGGGGGTTCCCTGCCTGTCCTCTAGGTGTCCCTGGGGGTTCCCTGGGTGTCCCTGGAGTGCCCTGGCTGTCACCTAAATGTCCCTGGGGGTGCCCTGGGTGTCCCTGGAGTGCCCTAGCTGTCCCCTAAATGTCCCTGGGGGTGCCCTGGCTGTCCCCTAGGTGTCCCTTGGGGTGTCCTGCCTTCCCCTAGGTGTCCCTGGGGGTGCCCTGGCTTTCCCCTCGGTGTCCCTGGGGGTGCCCTGTCTGTCCCCTTGGTGTCCCAGGGGGTGCCCTGGGTGTCCCTGGCGTGCCCTGGCTGTCCCCTAGGTGTCCCTGGGGGTGCCCTGGCTGTCCCCCTGGTTGTCCCTGGGGTGCCCTGGCTGTCCCCTTGGTGTCCCTAGGAGAGCCCTGGGTGTCCCTGGGGTGCCTTGGGGGTGCCCTGCCTGTCCCCTAGGTGTCCCTGGGGGTGCCATGCCTGTCCCCTAGGTGTCCCTGGGTGTGCCCTGGCTGTCCCTAGGGTGCCCTGGTTGTCCCCTAGGCGTCCCTGGGGGTGCCCTGGCTGTCCCTGGGGTGCCCTGGCTGTCCCCTAGGTGTCCCTGGGGGTGCCCTGGCTGTCCCTGGGGTTCCCTGGCTGTCCCCTAGATGTCCCTGGAGGTCGCCTAGGTGTCCCTGGGGGTGCCCTCGCTGTTCCTGGGGTGCCCTGGCTGTCCCCCAGGTGTCCCTGGTGGTGCCCTGGTGTCCCTCGGGGTGCCCTGGCTGTCCCCTAGGTGTCCCTGGGGGTGCCGTTGGTGTGCCTGGGGTGCTCTGTCTGTCCTCTAGGTGTCCCTGGGGTTGCCCTGGGTGTCCCTGGGGTGCTCTGGATGTCCCCTTGGTGTCCCTGGGGGTGCCCTGGCTGTCCCCTTGGTGTCCCTAGGGTTCCCTGTCTGTGCCCTTGGTGTCCCTGGGGGTGCCCTGGCTGTCCCCTTGGTGTCCCTAGGGGTGCCCTGGCTGTGCCCTTGGTGTCCCTGGGCGTGCCCTAGCTGTCCCTAGGGTGCCCTGGCTGTCCCCTAGGTGTCCCTGGGGGTGCCATGGCTGTCCCCTCGTTGTCCCTGGGGGTGCCCTGGCTGTCCCTGGGGGTGCACAGGGTGTCCCTGAGGTTCCCTGGCTGTGCCCTACGTGTCCCTGGGCGTCCCCTTGGTGTCCCTGGGGGTGCCCAGGGTGTCCCTTAGGTGTCCCTGGGGGTGCCCTTGCTGTCCCCTTGGTGTCCCTTGGGGTGCCCTGGGTGTCCCTGGGGATGCCCTGGCTGTCCTATAGGTGTCCCTGGGGGTTCCCTGCGTGTCCCTTAGGTGTCTTTGGGGGTGCCCTGGCTGTCCCTAGGGTGGCATGGCTGTGTCCTCGGTGTCCCTGGGGGTGCCCTGGCTGTCCCTAGGGTGCCCTGGCTGTCCCCTAGGTGTCCCTGGGGGTGCCTTGGGTGTGCCTGGGGTGCCCTGGCTGTCCCCTACGTGTCCCTGGGGGTGCCCTGGCTGTCCCCTAAGTGTCCCTGGGGGTGCCCTGCGTGTCCCTGGGGTGCCCTGGCTGTCCCCTAGTTGTCCCTGGGGGGGCCCTGGCTGTCCCCTAGGTGTCCCTGGGGGTGCCCTGCCTGTCCCCTAGGTGTCCCTGGGGATGCCCTGGCTGTCCTCTAGGTGTCCCTGGGGGGTGCCCTGGGTGTCCCTGGGGATGCCCTGGCTGTCCTCTAGGTGTCCCTGGGGGTGCCCTGGGTGTCCCTGGGGATGCCCTGGCTGTTCCCTAGGTGTCCCTGGGGGTGCGCTGGGTGTCCCTAGGGTGCCCTGGCTGTGCCCTTGGTGTCCCTGGGGGTGCTCTGGCTGTCCCTCGGGTGCCCTGGCTGTCCCCTAGGTGTCCCTGGGGGTGCCCTGGCTGTCTCTGGAGTGCCCTGGCTGTCCCCTAGGTGTCCCTGGGGGTGCCCTGGCTGTCCCCTAGGTGTCACTGGGGGTGCCCTGGCTGTCCTCTAGGTGTCCCTGGGGGTGCCCTGGGTGTCCCTGGGGATGCCCTGGCTGTTCCCTAGGTGTCCCTGGGGGTGCCCTGGGTGTCCCTGGGGGTGCCCTGGCTGTCCCCTAGGTGTCACTGGGGGTGCCCTGGCTGTCCTCTCGGTGTCCCTGGGGGTGCCCTGCGTGTCCCTGGGGTGCCCTGGCTGTCCCCTAGGTGTCCCTGGGGGTGCCCTGGCTGTCCCCTTCGTGTCCCTGGGGGTGCCCTCGGTGTCCCTGGGGGTGCCCTGGCGGTCCCTAGGGTGCCCTGGCTGTCCCCTAGGTGTCCCTGGGGGTGCCCTGGATGTCCCTGAGGTGCCCTGGCTGTCTTCAAGGTGTCCCTGTGGGTGCCCAGAGTGTCCCTGGGAGTGCCCTGGCTGTCCCCTAGGGGTCTCTGGGGGTTCCCTGGCTGTCCCGTCAGTGTCCATGGGGGGTGCCCTGCCTGTCCCCTAGGTGTCCCTGGGGGTGCTCGGCCTGTCCCCTAGGTGTCCCTGGGGGTGCCCTGGGTGTCCCTGGAGTGCCCTGGCTGTCCCCTAAATGTCCCTGGGGGTGCCCTGGCTGTCCCCTAAGTGTCCCTGGGGGTTTCCTGCCTTCCCCTCGGTGTCCCTGGGGGTGCCCTGGCTTTCCCCTCGGTGTCCCTGGGGGTGCCCTGCCTGTCCCCTATGTGTCCCTGAGGGTGCCCTGGCTGTCTTTAGGGTGCCCTGCCTGTCCCCTTGGTGTCCCTGGGGGTGCCCTGGGTGTCCCTGGGGTGCCCTGGCTGTCCCCTTGGTGTCCCTGGGGGTGCCCTGGGTGTCCCTGGGGTGCCCTGTCTGTCCCCTAAATGTCCCTGGAGGTGCCCTGGCTGTCCCCTAGGTGTCCCTGGGGGTGTCCTGCCTTCCCCTCGGTGTCCCTGGGGGTGCCCTGGCCATCCCCTCGGTGTCCCTGGGGGTGCCCTGCCTGTCCCCTATGTGTCCCTGAGGGTGCCCTGGCTGTCTTTAGGGTGCCCTGCCTGTCCCCTTGGTGTCCCTGGGGGTGCCTAGGGTGTCCCTGGGGTTCCCTGGCTGTCCCCTAGGTGTCCCTGGGGGGTCCTGGGTGTCCCTGGGGGTGCACAGGGTGTCAGTGGGGTTCCCTGGCTGTCTTGTACGTGTCCCTGGGGTTCCCTGGCTGTCCCCTATGTTTCCCTGGGGGGGCCCTGAGTGTCCCTGGGCTGCCCTGGCTGTCCCCTAGGTGTCCCTGGGGGTGCCCTCGCTGTCCCTGGGGTGCCCTGGCTGTCCCCTAGGTGTCCCTGGGGGTCCCCTTGGTGTCCCTGGGGGTGCCCAGCGTGTCCCTTAGGTGTCCCTGGGGGTGCCCTTGCTGTCCCCTAGGTGTCCCTGGGGGTGCCCTGGCTGTCCCTAGGGTGCCCTGTCTGTGCCCTTGGTGTCCCTGGAGGTGCCCTGGCTGTCCCTAGGGTGCCCTGGCTGTGCCCTAGGTGTCCCTGGGGGTGCCCTGGTGTCCCTCGGGGTGCCCTGGGTGTCCCCTATGTGTCCCTGGGGGTGCCCTGGCTGTCCCCTAGGTGTCCCTGGGGGTGCCCTGCCTGTCCCCTAGGTGTCCCTGGGGGTGCCTTGGCTGTCCCTCGGGTGCCCTGGCTGTGCCCTAGGTGTACCTGGGGTGCCCTGGCTGTCCCTGGGGGTGCCATGGCTGTCCGCTCGTTGTCCCTGGGGGTACCCTGCGTGTCCCCTAGGTGTCCTTGGGAGTGCCCTGGCTGTCCCTAGGGTGCCCTTTCTGTGCCCTCGGTGTCCCTGGGGGTGCCCTGGCTGTCCCCTAGGTGTCCCTGGGGGGGCCCTGGCTGTCCCCTAGGTGTCCCTGGGGGTGCCCCGCCTGTCCCCTAGGTGTCCCTGGGGGTGCCCTGGCTGTCCTCTAGGTGTCCCTGGGGGTGCCCTGGCTGTCCCTGGGGTTCCCTGGCTGTCCCCTAGGTGTCCCTGGGGGTGCCGTGGCTGTCCCCCTCGGTGTCCCTGGGGGTGCCCTGCCTTTCCCCTAGGTGTCCTTGGGGGGGCCCTGGCTGTCCCCTAGGTGTCCCTGGGGGTGCCCTGCCTGTCCCCTACGTGTCCCTGGGGGTGCCATGCCTGTCCCCTAGGTGTCCCTGAGGGTGCCCTGCCTGTCCCCAGGGTGCCCTGGCCGTGCCCTCGGTATCTCTGGGTGTGCCCTGGCTGTCCCTATAGTTCCCTGCCTGTCCCCTCGGTGTCCCTGGGGGTGCCATGGCTGTCCCTAGAGTGCCCTGTCTGTCCCCTAGGGGTCTCTGGGGGTGCCCTGCCTGTCCCCTAGGTGTCCCTGGGGGTGCCCTGGGTGTCCCTGGGGGCGCCGTGGCTGTCCCCTAGGTGTCCCTGAGGGCGCCCAGGGTGTCCCTGGGGTGCCCTGGGGGTTCCCTGCCTGTCCCCTAGGTGTCCCTGGGGGGGCCGTGGCTGTCCCCTAGGTGTCCCTGGGGGTTCCCTGCCTGTCCTCTAGGTGTCCCTGGGGGTTCCCTGGGTGTCCCTGGAGTGCCCTGGCTGTCACCTAAATGTCCCTGGGGGTGCCCTGGGTGTCCCTGGAGTGCCCTAGCTGTCCCCTAAATGTCCCTGGGGGTGCCCTGGCTGTCCCCTAGGTGTCCCTTGGGGTGTCCTGCCTTCCCCTAGGTGTCCCTGGGGGTGCCCTGGCTTTCCCCTCGGTGTCCCTGGGGGTGCCCTGTCTGTCCCCTTGGTGTCCCAGGGGGTGCCCTGGGTGTCCCTGGCGTGCCCTGGCTGTCCCCTAGGTGTCCCTGGGGGTGCCCTGGCTGTCCCCCTGGTGTCCCTGGGGTGCCCTGGCTGTCCCCTTGGTGTCCCTGGGAGAGCCCTGGGTGTCCCTGGGGTGCCTTGGGGGTGCCCTGCCTGTCCCCTAGGTGTCCCTGGGGGTGCCATGCCTGTCCCCTAGGTGTCCCTGGGTGTGCCCTGGCTGTCCCTAGGGTGCCCTGGTTGTCCCCTAGGCGTCCCTGGGGGTGCCCTGGCTGTCCCTGGGGTGCCCTGGCTGTCCCCTAGGTGTCCCTGGGGGTGCCCTGGCTGTCCCTGGGGTTCCCTGGCTGTCCCCTAGATGTCCCTGGAGGTCGCCTAGGTGTCCCTGGGGGTGCCCTCGCTGTTCCTGGGGTGCCCTGGCTGTCCCCCAGGTGTCCCTGGTGGTGCCCTGGTGTCCCTCGGGGTGCCCTGGCTGTCCCCTAGGTGTCCCTGGGGGTGCCGTTGGTGTGCCTGGGGTGCTCTGTCTGTCCTCTAGGTGTCCCTGGGGTTGCCCTGGGTGTCCCTGGGGTGCTCTGGATGTCCCCTTGGTGTCCCTGGGGGTGCCCTGGCTGTCCCCTTGGTGTCCCTAGGGTTCCCTGTCTGTGCCCTTGGTGTCCCTGGGGGTGCCCTGGCTGTCCCCTTGGTGTCCCTAGGGTGCCCTGGCTGTGCCCTTGGTGTCCCTGGGCGTGCCCTAGCTGTCCCTAGGGTGCCCTGGCTGTCCCCTAGGTGTCCCTGGGGGTGCCATGGCTGTCCCCTCGTTGTCCCTGGGGGTGCCCTGGCTGTCCCTGGGGGTGCACAGGGTGTCCCTGAGGTTCCCTGGCTGTGCCCTACGTGTCCCTGGGCGTCCCCTTGGTGTCCCTGGGGGTGCCCAGGGTGTCCCTTAGGTGTCCCTGGGGGTGCCCTTGCTGTCCCCTTGGTGTCCCTTGGGGTGCCCTGGGTGTCCCTGGGGATGCCCTGGCTGTCCTATAGGTGTCCCTGGGGGTTCCCTGCGTGTCCCTTAGGTGTCTTTGGGGGTGCCCTGGCTGTCCCTAGGGTGGCATGGCTGTGTCCTCGGTGTCCCTGGGGGTGCCCTGGCTGTCCCTAGGGTGCCCTGGCTGTCCCCTAGGTGTCCCTGGGGATGCCCTGGCTGTCCTCTAGGTGTCCCTGGGGGTGCCCTGGGTGTCCCTGGGGATGCCCTGGCTGTCCTCTAGGTGTCCCTGGGGGTGCCCTGGGTGTCCCTGGGGATGCCCTGGCTGTTCCCTAGGTGTCCCTGGGGGTGCGCTGGGTGTCCCTAGGGTGCCCTGGCTGTGCCCTTGGTGTCCCTGGGGGTGCTCTGGCTGTCCCTCGGGTGCCCTGGCTGTCCCCTAGGTGTCCCTGGGGGTGCCCTGGCTGTCTCTGGAGTGCCCTGGCTGTCCCCTAGGTGTCCCTGGGGGTGCCCTGGCTGTCCCCTAGGTGTCACTGGGGGTGCCCTGGCTGTCCTCTAGGTGTCCCTGGGGGTGCCCTGGGTGTCCCTGGGGATGCCCTGGCTGTTCCCTAGGTGTCCCTGGGGGTGCCCTGGGTGTCCCTGGGGGTCCCTGGCTGTCCCCTAGGTGTCACTGGGGGTGCCCTGGCTGTCCTCTCGGTGTCCCTGGGGGTGCCCTGCGTGTACCTGGGGTGCCCTGGCTGTCCCTGGGGGTGCCATGGCTGTCCGCTCGTTGTCCCTGGGGGTACCCTGCGTGTCCCCTAGGTGTCCTTGGGAGTGCCCTGGCTGTCCCTAGGGTGCCCTTTCTGTGCCCTCGGTGTCCCTGGGGGTGCCCTGGCTGTCCCCTAGGTGTCCCTGGGGGGGCCCTGGCTGTCCCCTAGGTGTCCCTGGGGGTGCCCCGCCTGTCCCCTAGGTGTCCCTGGGGGTGCCCTGGCTGTCCTCTAGGTGTCCCTGGGGGTGCCCTGGCTGTCCCTGGGGTTCCCTGGCTGTCCCCTAGGTGTCCCTGGGGGTGCCGTGGCTGTCCCCTCGGTGTCCCTGGGGGTGCCCTGCCTTTCCCCTAGGTGTCCTTGGGGGGGCCCTGGCTGTCCCCTAGGTGTCCCTGGGGGTGCCCTGCCTGTCCCCTACGTGTCCCTGGGGGTGCCCTGCCTGTCCCCAGGGTGCCCTGGCCGTGCCCTCGGTATCTCTGGGTGTGCCCTGGCTGTCCCTATAGTTCCCTGCCTGTCCCCTCGGTGTCCCTGGGGGTGCCATGGCTGTCCCTAGAGTGCCCTGTCTGTCCCCTAGGGGTCTCTGGGGGTGCCCTGCCTGTCCCCTAGGTGTCCCTGGGGGTGCCCTGGGTGTCCCTGGGGGCGCCGTGGCTGTCCCCTAGGTGTCCCTGAGGGCGCCCAGGGTGTCCCTGGGGTGCCCTGGGGGTTCCCTGCCTGTCCCCTAGGTGTCCCTGGGGGGGCCGTGGCTGTCCCCTAGGTGTCCCTGGGGGTTCCCTGCCTGTCCTCTAGGTGTCCCTGGGGGTTCCCTGGGTGTCCCTGGAGTGCCCTGGCTGTCACCTAAATGTCCCTGGGGGTGCCCTGGGTGTCCCTGGAGTGCCCTAGCTGTCCCCTAAATGTCCCTGGGGGTGCCCTGGCTGTCCCCTAGGTGTCCCTTGGGGTGTCCTGCCTTCCCCTAGGTGTCCCTGGGGGTGCCCTGGCTTTCCCCTCGGTGTCCCTGGGGGTGCCCTGTCTGTCCCCTTGGTGTCCCAGGGGGTGCCCTGGGTGTCCCTGGCGTGCCCTGGCTGTCCCCTAGGTGTCCCTGGGGGTGCCCTGGCTGTCCCCCTGGTGTCCCTGGGGTGCCCTGGCTGTCCCCTTGGTGTCCCTGGGAGAGCCCTGGGTGTCCCTGGGGTGCCTTGGGGGTGCCCTGCCTGTCCCCTAGGTGTCCCTGGGGGTGCCATGCCTGTCCCCTAGGTGTCCCTGGGTGTGCCCTGGCTGTCCCTAGGGTGCCCTGGTTGTCCCCTAGGCGTCCCTGGGGGTGCCCTGGCTGTCCCTGGGGTGCCCTGGCTGTCCCCTAGGTGTCCCTGGGGGTGCCCTGGCTGTCCCTGGGGTTCCCTGGCTGTCCCCTAGATGTCCCTGGAGGTCGCCTAGGTGTCCCTGGGGGTGCCCTCGCTGTTCCTGGGGTGCCCTGGCTGTCCCCCAGGTGTCCCTGGTGGTGCCCTGGTGTCCCTCGGGGTGCCCTGGCTGTCCCCTAGGTGTCCCTGGGGGTGCCGTTGGTGTGCCTGGGGTGCTCTGTCTGTCCTCTAGGTGTCCCTGGGGTTGCCCTGGGTGTCCCTGGGGTGCTCTGGATGTCCCCTTGGTGTCCCTGGGGGTGCCCTGGCTGTCCCCTTGGTGTCCCTAGGGTTCCCTGTCTGTGCCCTTGGTGTCCCTGGGGGTGCCCTGGCTGTCCCCTTGGTGTCCCTAGGGTGCCCTGGCTGTGCCCTTGGTGTCCCTGGGCGTGCCCTAGCTGTCCCTAGGGTGCCCTGGCTGTCCCCTAGGTGTCCCTGGGGGTGCCATGGCTGTCCCCTCGTTGTCCCTGGGGGTGCCCTGGCTGTCCCTGGGGGTGCACAGGGTGTCCCTGAGGTTCCCTGGCTGTGCCCTACGTGTCCCTGGGCGTCCCCTTGGTGTCCCTGGGGGTGCCCAGGGTGTCCCTTAGGTGTCCCTGGGGGTGCCCTTGCTGTCCCCTTGGTGTCCCTTGGGGTGCCCTGGGTGTCCCTGGGGATGCCCTGGCTGTCCTATAGGTGTCCCTGGGGGTTCCCTGCGTGTCCCTTAGGTGTCTTTGGGGGTGCCCTGGCTGTCCCTAGGGTGGCATGGCTGTGTCCTCGGTGTCCCTGGGGGTGCCCTGGCTGTCCCTAGGGTGCCCTGGCTGTCCCCTAGGTGTCCCTGGGGGTGCCTTGGGTGTGCCTGGGGTGCCCTGGCTGTCCCCTACGTGTCCCTGGGGGTGCCCTGGCTGTCCCCTAAGTGTCCCTGGGGGTGCCCTGCGTGTCCCTGGGGTGCCCTGGCTGTCCCCTAGTTGTCCCTGGGGGGGCCCTGGCTGTCCCCTAGGTGTCCCTGGGGGTGCCCTGCCTGTCCCCTAGGTGTCCCTGGGGATGCCCTGGCTGTCCTCTAGGTGTCCCTGGGGGTGCCCTGGGTGTCCCTGGGGATGCCCTGGCTGTCCTCTAGGTGTCCCTGGGGGTGCCCTGGGTGTCCCTGGGGATGCCCTGGCTGTTCCCTAGGTGTCCCTGGGGGTGCGCTGGGTGTCCCTAGGGTGCCCTGGCTGTGCCCTTGGTGTCCCTGGGGGTGCTCTGGCTGTCCCTCGGGTGCCCTGGCTGTCCCCTAGGTGTCCCTGGGGGTGCCCTGGCTGTCTCTGGAGTGCCCTGGCTGTCCCCTAGGTGTCCCTGGGGGTGCCCTGGCTGTCCCCTAGGTGTCACTGGGGGTGCCCTGGCTGTCCTCTAGGTGTCCCTGGGGGTGCCCTGGGTGTCCCTGGGGATGCCCTGGCTGTTCCCTAGGTGTCCCTGGGGGTGCCCTGGGTGTCCCTGGGGGTCCCTGGCTGTCCCCTAGGTGTCACTGGGGGTGCCCTGGCTGTCCTCTCGGTGTCCCTGGGGGTGCCCTGCGTGTCCCTGGGGTGCCCTGGCTGTCCCCTAGGTGTCCCTGGGGGTGCCCTGGCTGTCCCCTTCGTGTCCCTGGGGGTGCCCTCGGTGTCCCTGGGGGTGCCCTGGCGGTCCCTAGGGTGCCCTGGCTGTCCCCTAGGTGTCCCTGGGGGTGCCCTGGATGTCCCTGAGGTGCCCTGGCTGTCTTCAAGGTGTCCCTGTGGGTGCCCAGAGTGTCCCTGGGAGTGCCCTGGCTGTCCCCTAGGGGTCTCTGGGGGTGCCCTGGGTGTCCCTGGAGTGCCCTGGCTGTCCCCTAAATGTCCCTGGGGGTGCCCTGGCTGTCCCCTAAGTGTCCCTGGGGGTTTCCTGCCTTCCCCTCGGTGTCCCTGGGGGTGCCCTGGCTTTCCCCTCGGTGTCCCTGGGGGTGCCCTGCCTGTCCCCTATGTGTCCCTGAGGGTGCCCTGGCTGTCTTTAGGGTGCCCTGCCTGTCCCCTTGGTGTCCCTGAGGGTGCCCTGGGTGTCCCTGGGGTGCCCTGGCTGTCCCCTTGGTGTCCCTGGGGGTGCCCTGGGTGTCCCTGGGGTGCCCTGTCTGTCCCCTAAATGTCCCTGGAGGTGCCCTGGCTGTCCCCTAGGTGTCCCTGGGGGTGTCCTGCCTTCCCCTCGGTGTCCCTGGGGGTGCCCTGGCCATCCCCTCGGTGTCCCTGGGGGTGCCCTGCCTGTCCCCTATGTGTCCCTGGGGGTGCGCTGGGTGTCCCTAGGGTGCCCTGCCTGTCCCCTAGGTGTCCCTGGGGGTGACCTGGGTGTCCCTGGGGCTGCCCTCGCTGTCCCTGGGGTGCCTTGGCTGTCCCTAGGGTGCCCTGGCTTTCCCCTAGGTGTCCCTGGGGGTGCGCTGGGTGTCCCTAGGGTGCCCTGGCTGTGCCCTTGGTGTCCCTGGGGGTGCCCTGGTGTCCCTCGGGGTGCCCTGGGTGTCCCCTAGGTGTCCATGGGGGTGCCCTGGCTGTCCCCTAGGTGTCATTGGGGGTGCCCTGGCTGTCCTCTAGGTGTCCCTGTGGGTGCCCTGCGTGTCCCTGGGGTGCCCTGGCTGTCCCCTAGGTGTCCCTGGGGGTGCCCTGGCTGTCCCCTTCGTGTCCCTGGGGGTGCCCTGGGTGTCCCTGGGGGTGCCCTGGCGGTCCCTAGGGTGCCCTGGCTGTCCCCTAGGTGTCTCTGGGGGTGCCCTGGATGTCCCTGAGGTGCCCTGGCTGTCTTCAAGGTGTCCCTGTGGGTGTCCAGAGTGTCCCTGGGAGTGCCCTGCCTGTCCCCTAGGTGTCCCTGGGGGTGCTCGGCCTGTCCCCTAGGTGTCCCTGGGGGTGCCCTGGGTGTCCCTGGAGTGCCCTGGCTGTCCCCTAAATGTCCCTGGGGGTGCCCTGCCTGTCCCCTAGGTGTCCCTGGGGATGCCCTGGCTGTCCCCTAGGTTTCCCTGGGGGTGCCCTGATTGTCCCTGGGCTGCTCTGGCTGTCCCCTAGGTGTCCCTGGGGGTGCCCTCGCTGTCCCTGGGGTGCCCTGGCTGTCCCCTAGGTGTCCCTGGGCGTCCCCTTGGTGTCCCTGGGGGTGCCCAGGGTGTCCCTTAGGTGTCCCTGGGGGTGCCCTTGCTGTCCCCTTGGTGTCCCTGGAGGTGCCCTCGGTGTCCCTGGGGATGCCCTGGCTGTCCCCTAGGTGTCCCTGGGGGTTCCCTGCGTGTCCCCTAGGTGTCCTTGGGAATGCCCTGGCTGTCCCTAGGGTGGCATGGCTGTGCCCTCGGTGTCCCTGGGGGTGCCCTGGGTGTGCCTGGGGTGCCCTGGCTGTCCCCTAGGTGTCCCTGGGCGTGCCCTGGCTGTCCCCTAAGTGTCCCTGGGGGTGCCCTGGGTGTCCCTGGGGTGCCCTGGCTGTCCCCTAGTTGTCCCTGGGGGGGCCCTGGCTGTCCCCTAGGTGTCCCTGGGGATGCCCTGGCTGTCCCCTAGGTGTCCCTGGGGGTTCGCTGGGTGTCCCTAGGGTGCCCTGGCTGTGCCCTTGGTGTCCCTGGGGGTGCTCTGGCTGTCCCTCGGGTGCCCTGGCTGTCCCCTAGGTGTCCCTTGGGGTGCCCAGAGTGTCCCTAGGAGGTCCCTGGCTGTCCCCTAGGGGTCTCTGGCGGTGCCATGGCTGTCCCGTCAGTGTCCCTGGGGGTGCCCTGCCTGTCCCTTAGGTGTCCCTATGTGTGCCCTGGCTGTCCCTAGGGTGCCCTGGCTGTGCCCTCGGTGTCTCTGGGGGTGCCCTGGCTGTCCCTAGGGTGCCATGGCTGTCCCTAGGGTGCCCTGGCTGTCCCCTCGGTGTCCCTGGGGGTGCCCTGGGTGTCCCTGGGTAGCCCTGGCTGTCCCCTAGGTGTCCCTGGGGGGGCCCTGGCTGTCCCCTAGGTGTCCCTGGGGGGGCCCTGGGTGTCCCTGTGGTGCCCGGGAGGTCCCCTACGTGTCCCTGGGGTACCCGGGGTGTCCCTGGGCTGCCCTGGGGTGCCCTGCCTGTCCCCTAGGTGTCCCTGGGCTGCCCTGGCTGTCCTTGGGGTGCCCTGGCTGTCCTTGGTGTCCCAGAGAGTGCCCTGGCTGTCCCGTAGGTGTCCCTGGGCTGCCCTGGCTGTCTCTAGAGTGCCCTGGCTGTGCCCTAGGTGTCCCTGGGGTGCCATGGCTGTCCCCTCAGTGTCCCTGGGAGTGCCCTGGCTCTCCCCTAGGGGTCTCTGAGGGTGCCCTGGGTGTCCCTGGCGTGCCCTGGCTGTCTCCTAGGTGTCCCTGGGGGTGCCCTGGGTTTCCCTGGAGTGCCCTGGCTGTCCCCTAGTTGTCCCTGGGGGGGCCCTGGCTGTCCCCTAGGTGTCCCTGGGGGTGCCCTGCCTGTCCCCTAGGTGTCCCTGGGGATGCCCTGGCTGTCCTCTAGGTGTCCCTGGGGGTGCCCTGGGTGTCCCTGGGGATGCCCTGGCTGTCGCCTAGGTGTCCCTGGGGGTGCCCTGGTGTCCCTCGGGGTGCCCTGGGTGTCCCCTAGGTGTCTCTGGGGGTGCCCTGGCTGTCCCCTAGGTGTCACTGGGGGTGCCCTGGCTGTCCTCTAGGTGTCCCTGGGGGTGCCCTGCGTGTCCCTGGGGTGCCCTGGCTGTCCCCTAGGTGTCCCTGGGGGTGCCCTGGCTGTCCCCTTCGTGTCCCTGGGAGTGCCCTGGGTGTCCCTGTGGGTGCCCTGGCGGTCCCTAGGGTGCCCTGGCTGTCCCCTAGGTGTCCCTGGGGGTGCCCTGGATGTCCCTGAGGTGCCCTGGCTGTCTTCAAGGTGTCCCTGTGGGTGCCCAGAGTGTCCCTGGGAGTGCCCTGGCTGTCCCCTAGGGGTCTCTGGGGGTGCCCTGGCTGTCCCGTCAGTGTCCCTGGGGGTGCCCTGCCTGTCCCCTAGGTGTCCCTGGGGGTGCTCGGCCTGTCCCCAGGGTGTCCCTGGGAGTGCCCTGGGTGTCCCTGGAGTGCCCTGGCTGTCCCCTAAATGTCCCTGGGGGTGCCCTGGCTGTCCCCTAGGTGTCCCTGGGGGTGTCCTGCCTTCCCCTCGGTGTCCCTGGGGGTGCCCTGGCTTTCCCCTCGGTGTCCCTGGGGGTGCCCTGCCTGTCCCCAAGGTGTCCCTGGGGGTGCCCTGGCTGTCTTTAGGGTGCCCTGGCTGTCCCCTAGGTGTCCCTGGGGGTGCCCTGGGTGTCCCTGTGGGTGCCCTTGCTGTCCCCTAGGTGTCCCTGGGGGTGCCCTGGGTGTCCCTTGGGTGCCCTGGCTGTCCCCTAGGTGTCCCTGGGGGTGCCCTGGCCGTCCCCTAGGTGTCCCTGGGGTGCCCTGGCTGTCCCCTAGGTGTCCCTGTGGGTGCCCTGGCTGTCCTTGGGGTGCTCTGGCTGTCCCCTTGGTGTCCCTGGGGGTGCGCTGGGTGTCCCTGGGGTGCACTGGGGGTGCCCTGCCTGTCCCCTAGGTGTCCCTGGGGGTGCCCTGGGTGTCCCTGGGGGTGCCCTGGCTGTCCCCTAGGTGTCCCTGGCGGTTCCCTGCCTGTCCCCTAGGTGTCCCTGGGGGTTCCCTGGGTGTCCCTGGAGTGCCCTGGCTGTCACCTAAATGTCCCTGGGGGTGCCCTGGGTGTCCCTGGAGTGCCCTAGCTGTCCCCTAAATGTCCCTGGGGGTGCCCTGGCTGTCCCCTAGGTGTCCCTGGGGGTGTCCTGCCTTCCCCTTGGTGTCCCTGGGGGTGCCCTGGCTTTCCCCTCGGTGTCCCTGGGGGTGCCCTGTCTGTCCCCTTGGTGTCCCAGGGGGTGCCCTGGCTGTCCCTGGGGTGCCCTGGCTGTCCCCTAGGTGTCCCTGGGGGTGCCATGCCTGTCCCCTAGGTGTCCCTGGTTGTGCCCTGGCTGTCCCTAGGGTGCCCTGGCTGTCACCTAGGTGTCCCTGGGGGTGACCTGCCTGTCCCCTAGGTCTCCCTGGGGGTGCCCTGGCTGTCCCCAGGGTGCCCTGGCTGTGCCCTCGGTGTCTCTGAGGGTGCCCTGGCTGTCCCCTCGGTGTCCCTGGGGGTGCCCGGGCTGTCCCTAGTGTGCCGTGGCTGTCCCCTAGGTGTCCCTGGGGGTGCCCTGGGTGTGCCCGGGGTGCCCTGGCTGTCCCCTAGGTGTCCCTGGGGGTGCCCTGGCTATCCCCTAGGTGTCCCTGGGGGTGCCCTCGCTGTCCCTGGGGTGCCCTGGCTGTCCCCTAGGTGTCCCTGGGCGTCCCCTTGGTCTCCCTGGGGGTGCCCAGGGTGTCCCTTAGGTGTCGCTGGGGGTGCCCTTGCTGTCCCCTTGGTGTCCCTGGGGGTGCCCTGGGTGTCCCTGGGGATGACCTGGCTGTCCCCTAGGTGTCCCTGGGGGTTCCCTGCGTGTCCCCTAGGTGTCCTTGGGGGTGCCCTGGCTGTCTCTAGGGTGGCATGGCTGTGCCCTCGGTGTCCCTGGGGGTGCCTCGGCTGTCCCTAGGGTGCCATGGCTGTCCCCTAGGTGTCCCTGGGGGTGCCCTGGCTGTCCCCTAAGTGTCCCTGGTGGTGCCCTGGGTGTACCTGGGGTGCCCTGGCTGTCCCCTAGGTGTCCCTGGGGGGGCCCTGGCTGTCCCCTAGGTGTCCCTGGGGGTGCCCTGGGTGTCCCTGGGTGTGCTCTGGAGGTCCCCTAGGTGTCCCTGGGGGTGCCCTGGCTGTCCCTGGGGTGCCCTGGCTGTCCCCAAGTTGTCCCTGGCGGTGCCCTGCCTGTCCTCTCGGTGTCCCTGGGGGTGCCCTGGCTGTCCCTGGGAGTGCACAGGGTGTCCCTGGGGTTGCCTGGCTGTCCCCTAGGTGTCCCTGGGGGGGCCCTGGCTGTCCCCTAGGTGTCCCTGGAGGTGCCCTGGCTGTCCCCTACGTGTCCGTGGAGCTGCCCTGGGTGTCCCCGGGGTGCCCTGGGGGTGCCCTGGCTGACCCTGCAGTGCCCTGGCTGTCCCCTAGGTGTCCCCGGGGGGTCCCCTGGCTGTCCCCTAGGTGTCCCTGGGGGTGCCCTGGCTGTCCCTGGTGTGCCCTGGGGGTGCCCTGGCTGTCCCTGGAGTGCCCTGGCTGTCCCCTAGGTGTCCCTGGGGGTGCCCTTCCTGTCCTCTAGGTGTCCCTGGGGGTTCCCTGGCTGTCCCTCGGGTTCCCTGGCTGTCCCCTAGGTGTCCCTGGGGGTGGCTAGGGTGTCCCTGGGGTTCCCTGGCTGTCCCCTAGGTGTCCCTGGGGGGGCCCTGGGTGTCCCTGGGGGTGCACAGGGTGTCAGTGGGGTTCCCTGGCTGTCCCGTACTTGTCCCTGGGGTTCCCTGGCTGTCCCCTAGGTTTCCCTGGGGGTGCCCTGAGTGTCCCTGGGCTGCCCTGGCTGTCCCCTAGGTGTCCCTGGGGGTGCCCTCGCTGTCCCTGGGGTGCCCTGGCTGTCCCCTAGGTGTCCCTGGGCGTCCCCTTGGTGTCCCTGGGTGTGCCCAGGGTGTCCTTTTGGTGTCCCTGGGGGTGCCCTGGGTGTCCCTGGGGATGCCCTGGCTGTCCCCTAGGTGTCCCTGGGGGTTCCCTGCGTGTCCCCTAGGTGTCCTTGGGGGTGCCCTGGCTGTCCCTAGGGTGGCATGGCTGTGCCCTCGGTGTCCCTGGGGGTGCCCTGGCTGTCCCTAGGGTGCCCTGGCTGTCCCCTAAGTGTCCCTGGGGGTGCCCTGGGTGTCCCTGGGGTGCCCTGGCTGTCCCCTAGGTGTCCCTGGGGGGGCCCTGGCTGTCCCCTAGGTGTCCCTGGGGGTGCCCTGGGTGTCCCTGGGTATGCTCTGGAGGTCCCCTAGGTGTCCCTGGGGGTGCCCTGGCTGTCCCTGGGGTGCCCTGGCTGTCCCCAAGTTGTCCCTGGCGGTGCCCTGCCTGTCCTCTCGGTGTCCCTGGGGGTGCCCTGGCTGTCCCTGGGGGTGCACAGGGTGTCCCTGAGGTTCCCTGGCTGTCCCCTAGGTGTCCCTGGGGGGGCCCTGGCTGTCCCCTAGGTGTCCCTGGGGGTGCCCTGGCTCTCCCCTACGTGTCCGTGGAGCTGCCCTGGGTGTCCCTGGGGTACCCTGGGGGTGCCCTGGCTGACCCTGCAGTGCCCTGGCTGTCCCCTCGGTGTCCCTGGGGGTGCCCTGACTGTCCTTGGGGTGCCCAGGGGGTGCCCTGGCTGTCCCCAAGGTGTCCCTGGGGTTGCCTTCCCTGTCACCTAGGTGTCCCTGGGGTGCCCTGGCTGTCCCCTCGGTTTCCCTGGGGGTGCCCAGGGTGTGTCTTGGAGTGCCGTGGCTGTCCCCTTGGTGTCCCTGGGGGTGCCCTGGCTGTCCCCTTCCTGTCTTGGGGGTGCCCTGGCTGTCCCTAGGGTGCCCTGGCTGTCCCCTAGGTGTCCCTGGGGGTGCCCAGGGTGTCTCTGGGGTGCCCTGGCTGTCCCCTACGTGTCCCTGGGGGGCCCAGTGTGTCCCTGGGGTTCCTTGGCTGTCCCCTAGGTGTCCCTGGGGGTGCCCTGGCTGTCCCCTAGGTGTCCCTGGGGGTGCCCTGGCTGTCCTTGGGGTGCTCTGGCTGTCCCCTTGGTGTCCCTGGGGGTGCCCTGACTGTCCTTGGGGTGCTCTGGCTGTCCCCTAGCTGTCCCTGGGGGTGCCCTGGGTGTCCCTGGGGTGCCCTGGGGCGCCCTGCCTATCCTCTAGTTGTCCCTGGGGGTGCCCTGGCTGTCCCCTTGATGTCCCTGGGGGTGCCCTGGGTGTCCCTGGGGTGCCCTGGCTGTCCCCTAGGGGTCTCTGGGGGTGCCCTGGCTGTCCCGTCAGTGTCCCTGGGGGTGCCCTGCCTGTCCCCTAGGTGTCCCTGGGGGTTCCCTGCCTGTCCCCTAGGTGTCCCTGGGCGTGCCCTGGGTGTCCCTGGAGTGCCCTGGCTGTCCCCTAAATGTCCCTGGGGGTGCCCTGCCTGTCCCCTAGATGTCCCTGGGGGTGCCCTGGGTGTCCCTGTGGGGGCCCTGGCTGTCCCTGGTGTGCCCTGGCTGTCCCCTTGGTGTCCCTGGGGGGGCCCTGGCTGTCCCCTAGGTGTCCCTGGGGGTGCCCTTCCTGTCCTCTAGGTGTCCCTGGGGTTTCCCTGGCTGTCCCTCGGGTTCCGTGGCTGTCCCCTAGGGGTCCCTGGGGGTGGCTAGGGTGTCCCTGGGGGTGCCCTGGCTGTCCCCTAGGTGTCCCTGGGGGTGCCCTGGCTGTCCTTGGGGTGCTTTGGCTGTCCCCTTGGTGTCCCTGGGGGTGCCCTGACTGTCCTTGGGGTGCTCTGGCTGTCCCCTAGCTGTCCCTGGGGGTGCCCTGGCTGTCTCTGGGGTGCCCTGGCTGTCCCCTAGGTGGCCCTGGGGGTGCCCTGGGTGTCCCTGGGGGTGCCCTGGAGGTCCCCTAGGTGTCCTTGGGGGTGCCCTTGCTGTCCCTGGGGTGCCCTGGCTGTCCCCAAGGTGTCCCTGGGGGTGCCCTGCCTGTCCTCTCGGTGTCCCTGGGGGTGCCCTGGCTGTGCTTTTGGTGTCCCTGGGGGTGCCCTGGCTGTCCCTAGGGTGCCCTGGCTGTCCCCTAGGTGTCCCTGGGTGTTCCCTGGGTGTCCCTGGGCGTGCACAGGGTGTCCCTGGGGTTCCCTGGCTGTCCCCTAGGTGTCCCGGGATGGGCCCTGGCTGTCCCCTAGGTGTCCCTGGGGGTGCACAGGGTGTCCCTGGGGTTCCCTGGCTGTCCCCTAGGTGTCTCTGGGGTGGCCCTGGTGTCCCTGGGTTGCCCTGGCTGTCCCCTTGGTGTCCTTGCCTCGCTCGTATCCTCGACTCCGCCTCCGGCGCCATGGTGACTCCCCTCCCAGTCTGGACCATTGTGGCCTCACCCCCTCCCCTGGGGCCATCCGACCCATCCCAGTATAGACCAGTAAGGCACCGAGTGGCCACCATGGACCCCCACACGCCTGGCAGTTCATCCCAGTTCATCCCAGTCCACTCTTTGTCCATCCCAGGTTTCTCTGGTCACCCTCCCAGTGCTCTCAGTCCATCCCAGTCCCGCAGGTGTTGGTGCTTGGGGCTTGATGAGCTGGTGCCTGTCCGCAACGTGGAGCGGCTCAAACGGGACCTCAGGGTGAGGGGGGCGCGGATTTGGGGGGATCCTGGGGGTCCTGAGTTGTCGTGGAGGGGGTTTTTGGGTTGTGGGGGGTCTGGGGGGCGTCCTGGGGGCTGCTTTGGGTGCTTTGGGGGGTATTCGGGAGGCTTGGGCGGCCCATTTGAGGCATCAAAGAACCTGAGGAGGGTTTTGATAGCTCCTGGAGGTGGAGGCGGCCGTGGGGGTGAGCTGGCTGTCCCAGGGGGTTCCTGGCTGTCCCTCGATGTCCCTGGGGTGCCCTGGCTGTCACTTAGGTGTCCCTCGGGGTGCCCTGGCTGTCCCTAGGGTGCCCTGGCTGTCCCCTAGGTGTCCCTGGGGTGCCCTGACTGTCCCTAGGTGTCCCTGGGGGTACCCTGGCTGTCCCTGGAGGTGCCCTGCCTGTCCCCTAGGTGTCCCTGGGGGTGTCCTGCCTTGCCGTTGGTGTCCCTGGGGGTGCCCTGGCTGTCCCCTCCGTGTCCCTGGGGGTGCCCTGGGTGTCCCTGGGGTGCCCTGGCTGACCCCAAGGTGTCCCTTGGGGTGCCCAGAGTGTCCCTGGCTGTCCCCTAGGGGTCTCTGGGGGTGCCCTGGCTGTCCCGTCAGTGTCCCTGGGGGTGCCCTGCCTCTCCCTTAGGTGTCCCTGGGTGTGCCCTTGCTGTCCCTAGGGTGCCCTGGCTGTCCCCTCAGTGTCCCTGGGGGTGCCCTGGGTGTCCCTGGGTAGCCCTGGCTGTCCCCTAGGTGTCCCTGGGAGGGCCCTCGCTTTCCCCTTGGTGTCCCTGGGGGGGCCCTGGCTGTCCTTGGGGTGCCCTGGTTGTCCTTGGTGTCCCAGAGGGTGCCCTGGCTGTCCCGTAGGTGTCCCTGGGCTGCCCTGGCTGTCCCTAGGGTGCCCTGGCTGTCCCCTAGGCGTCCCTGGGGGTGCCCTGGCTGTCCCTGGGGTTCCCTGGCTGTCCCCTAGGTGTCCCTGGGGGTGCCCTGGGTGTCCCTGCGGATTCCCTGGCTGTCCCCTAGGTGTCCCTGGGGGTGCGCTGAGTGTCCCTAGGGTGCCCTGGCTGTGCCCTAGGTGTCCCTGTAGGTGCCCTGGCTGTCCCCTAGGTGTCCCTGGGGGTCCCCTTGGTGTCCCTGGGGGTGCCCTGGCTGTCCCCAGGGTGGCCCTGGGGGTGCCCTGGCTGTCCCTGGAGTGCCCTGGCTGTCCCCTAGGTGTCCCTGGGGGGGCCCTGGCTGTCCCCTAGGTGTCCCTGGGGGTGCCCAGGGTGTCCCTGGGGTTCCCTGGCTGTCCCCTAGGTGTCCCTGAGGGGGCCCTGGGTGTCCCTGGGTGTGCACAGGGTGTCAGTGGGGTTCCCTGGCTGTCCTGTACGTGTCCCTGGGGTTCCCTGGAGGTCCCCTAGGTGTCCCTGGGGGTGCCCTCGCTGTCCCTGGGGTGCCATCGCTGTCACCTAGGTTTCCCTGGTGGTCCCCTTGGTGTCCCTGGGGGTGCCCAGGGCGTCCCTTAGGTGTCCCTAGGGTGCCCTGGCTGTGCCCTAGGTGTCCCTGGGGTGCCCTGTCTGTCCCGTCAGTGTCCCTGGGGGTGCCCTGGCTGTCCCTAGGGTGCCCTGGCTGTGCCCTTGGTGTCCCTGGGGTTGCCCTGGCTGTCTCCTAGGTGTCCCTGGGGGTGCCCAGGGTGTCCCTGGGGTGTCCTGGCTGTCCCCTACGTGTCCCTGGGGGTGCCCAGGGTGTCCCTGGGGGTGCCCTTGCTGTCCCGTAGTTGTCCCTGGGGGTGCCCTGGGTGTCCCCTTGGTGTCCCTGGGGTGCCCTGGCTGTCCCCTAGGTGTCCCAGGGGGTGACCAGGCTGTCCTTGGGGTGCTCTGGCTGTCCCCTAGGTGTCCCTGGGGGTGCCCTGCCTATCCCCTAGGTGTCCCTGGGGGTGCCCTGGGTGTCCCCTAGGTGTCCCTGGGTGTGCCCTGGGTGTCCCTGGGCGTGCGCAGGGTGTCCCTGGGGCTCCCTGGCTGTCCCCTAGGTGTCCCTGGGGGGGCCCTGGCTGTCCCCTAGGTGTCCCTGGGGGTGCCCTGGGTGTCCCTGGGGGGGCCCTGGCTGTCCCCTAGGTGTCCCTGGGGGTGCCCTGGCTGTCCCCTAGGTGTCCCTGGGGGTGCTCTGCCTCTCCCCTAGGTGTCCCTGCGGGTGCCCTGGCTGTCCCCTAGGTGTCCCTGGGGGTGCCCTGGGTGGCCCTGGAGGTTCCCTGGCTGTCCCTGGGGGTGCCCTGGAGGTCCCCTAGGTGTCCTTGGGGGTGCCCTGGCTGTCCCTGGGGTGCCCTGGCTGTCCCCAAGGTGTCCCTGGGTGTGCCCTGGGTGTCCCTGGGCGTGCACAGGGTGTCCCTGGGGTTCCCTGGCTGTCCCCTAGGTGTCCCGGGATGGGCCCTGGCTGTCCCCTAGGTGTCCCTGGGGGTGCACAGGGTGTCCCTGGGGTTCCCTGGCTGTCCCCTAGGTGTCTCTGGGGGGGCCCTGGTGTCCCTGGGTTGCCCTGGCTGTCCCCTTGGTGTCCTTGCCTGGCTCGTATCCTCGACTCCGCCTCCGGCGCCATGGTGACTCCCCTCCCAGTCTGGACCATTGTGGCCTCACCCCCTCCTTTGGGGCCATCCGACCCATCCCAGTATAGACCAGTAAGGCACCGAGTGGCCACCATGGACCCCCACACGCCTGCCAGTTCATCCCAGTTCATCCCAGTCCACTCTTTGTCCATCCCAGGTTTCTCTGGTCACCCTCCCAGTGCTCTCAGTCCATCCCAGTCCCGCAGGTGTTGGTGCTTGGGGCTTGATGAGCTGGTGCCTGTCCGCAACGTGGAGCGGCTCAAACGGGACCTCAGGGTGAGGGGGGCGCGGATTTGGGGGGATCCTGGGGGTCCTGAGTTGTCGTGGAGGGGGTTTTTTGGGTTGTGGGGGGTCTGGGGGGAGTCCTGGGGGCTGCTTTGGGTGCTTTGGGGGGTATTCGGGAGGTTTGGGCGGCCCATTTGAGGCATCAAAGAACCAGAGGAGGGTTTTGTTCGCTCCTGGAGGTGGAGGCGGCCGTGGGGGTGAGCTGGCTGTCCCAGGGGGTTCCTGGCTGTCCCTCGATGTCCCTGGGGTGCCCTGGCTGTCACTTAGGTGTCCCTCGGGGTGCCCTGGCTGTCCCTGGGGTGCCCTGACTGTCCCTAGGTGTCCCTGGGGGTGCCCTGGGTGTCCCTGGGGTGCCCTGGGGGTACCCTGGCTGTCCCTGGAGGTGCCCTGCCTGTCCCTTAGGTGTCCCTGGGGGTGCCATGGCTGTCCCTAGGGTGCCCTGGCTATCCCCTCGGTGTCCCTGGGGGTACCCTGGGTGTCCCTGGGGTGCCCTGGCTGTCCCGTCATTGTCCCTGGGGGTGCCCTGCCTGTCCCCTAGGTGTCCCTGTGGGTGCCCTGCCTGTCCCTAGGGTGCCCTGGCTGGGCCCTCAGTGTCTCTGGGGGTGCCCAAGGTGTCCCTGGGCGTGCCCATGGTGTTCCTGGGGTTCCCTGGCTGTCCCCTAGGTGTCCCTGGGGGGGCCCTGGGTGTCCCCTAGGTGTCCCTGGAGGTGCCCTGGCTGTCCCCTAGGTGTCACTGAGGGTGTCCTGCCTGTCCTCTAGGTGTCCCTGGGGCTGCCCTGGCTGTCCCTGGAGGTGCCCTGGCTGTCCCCTAGCTGTCCCTGGGGGGGCCATGGCTGTCCCCTAGGTGTCCCTGGGGGTGCCCTGCCTGTCCTCTAGGTGTCCCTGGGGCTGCCCTGGCTTTCCCCTCGGTGTCCCTGGGGGTGCCCTGGGTGTCCCTGGGGTGCCCTGGCTGTCCCCTTGGTGTCCCTGGGGGTGCCCTGGGTGTCCCTGGGGTGCCCTGGCTGTCCCCTAGGGTTCTCTGGGGGTGCCCTGGCTGTCCCGTCAGTGTCCCTGGGGGTGCCCTGCCTGTCCCCTAGGTGTCCCTGGGGGTCCCTGGGGTACCCTGGCTGTCCCCTAGGTGTCCCTGGGGGTTCCCTGGGTATCCCTGGAGTGCCCTCGCTATCCCCTAAATGTCCCTGGGGGTGCCCTGGCTGTCCCCTAGGTGTCACTGAGGGTGTCCTGCCTTCCCCTAGGCGTCCCTGGGGGTGCCCTGGCTTTCCCCACGGTGTCCCTGGGGGTGCCCTGCCTGTCCCCTAGATGTCCCTGGGGGTTCCCTGGCTGTCCCTCGGGTTCCCTGGCTGTCCCCTAGGTGTCCCTGGGGGTGGCTAGGGTGTCCCTGGGGTTCCCTGGCTGTCCCCTAGGTGTCCCTGGGGGGGCCCTGGGTGTCCCTGGGGGTGCACAGAGTGTCAGTGGGGTTCCCTGGCTGTCCCGTACTTGTCCCTGGGGTTCCCTGGCTGTCCCCTAGGTGTCCCTGGGGGTGCCCTGAGTGTCCCTGGGCTGCCCTGGCTGTCCCCTAGGTGTCCCTGGGGGTGCCCTCGCTGTCCCTGGGGTGCCCTGGCTGTCCCCTAGGTGTCCCTGGGGGTTCCCTGCGTGTCCCCTAGGTGTCCTTGGGGGTGCCCTGGCTGTCCCAAGGGT
Organism: Chamaea fasciata; assembly: GCF_029207755.1. Classification (NCBI taxonomy): domain Eukaryota; kingdom Metazoa; phylum Chordata; class Aves; order Passeriformes; family Sylviidae; genus Chamaea; species Chamaea fasciata. The sequence goes on from NW_027094757.1 coordinate 24,614, forward strand.
GGCATGGCTGTGCCCTCGGTGTCCCTGGGGGTGCCCTGGCTGTCCCTAGGGTGCCCTGACTGTCCCCTAGGTGTCCCTGGGGGTGCCCTGGGTGTGCCTGGGGTGCCCTGGCTGTCCCCTAGGTGTCCCTAGGGGTTCCCTGGCTGTCCCCTAAGTGTCCCTGGGGGTGCCCTGGGTGTCCCTGGGGTGCCCTGGCTGTCCCCTAGGTGTCCCTGGGGGGGCCCTGACTGTCCCCTAGGTGTCCCTGGGGGTGCCCTGGGTGTCCCTGGGTGTGCTCTGGAGGTCCCCTAGGTGTCCCTGGGGGTGCCCTGGCTGTCCCTGGGGTGCCCTGGCTGTCCCCAAGTTGTCCGTGGCGGTGCCCTGCCTGTCCTCTCGGTGTCCCTGGGGGTACCCTGGCTGTCCCTGGGGGTGCACAGGGTGTCCCTGGGGTTGCCTGGCTGTTCCCTAGGTGTCCCTGCGGGGGCCCTGGCTGTCCCCTAGGTGTCCCTGGGGGTGCCCTGGCTGTCCCCTACGTGTCCCTGGAGCTGCCCTGAGTGTCCCTGGGGTGCCCTGGGGGTGCCCTGGCTGACCCTGGAGTGCCCTGGCTGTCCCCTAGGTGTCCCTGGGGGGTACCCTGGCTGTCCCCTAGGTGTCCCTGGGGGTGCCCTGGCTGTCCCTAGGGTGCCCTGGGGGTGCCCTGGCTGTCCCTGGAGTGCCCTGGCTGTCCCCTCGGTGTCCCTGGGGGTGCCCTGACTGTCCTTGGGGTGCCCAGGGGGTGCCCTGGCTGTCCCCAAGGTGACCCTGGGGTTGCCTTCCCTGTCACCTAGGGGTCCCTGGGGTGCCCTGGCTGTCCCCTCGGTGTCCCTGGGGGTGCCCAGGGTGTCCCTGGGAGTGCCGTGGCTGTCCCCTAGGTGTTCCTGGGGGTGCCCTGGGTGTCCCTGGGGTGCCCTGGCTGTCCCCTAGATGTCCCTGGGGGTGCCCAGGGTGTCTCTGGGGTGCCTTGGCTGTCCCCTACGTGTCCCTGGGGGGCCCAGTGTGTCCCTGGGGGTGCCTTGGCTGTCCCCTAGGTGTCCCTGGGGGTGCCCTGGCTGTCCCCTAGGTGTCCCTTGGCGTGCCCTGGCTGTCCTTGGGGTGCTCTCTCTGTCCCCTTGGTGTGTCTGGGGGTGCCCTGACTGTCCTTGGGGTGCTCTGGCTGTCCCCTAGCTGTCCCTGGGGGTGCCCTGGCTGTCCCTGGGGTGCCATGGCTGTCCTCTACGTGTCCCTGGGGGTGCCCTGGGTGTCCCTGGGGTGCCCTGGGGGCGCCCTGCCTATCCTCTAGTTGTCCCTGGGGGTGCCCTGGCTGTCCCCTCGGTGTCCCTGGGGGTGCCCTGCCTGTCCCCTAGGTGTCCCTGGGGGTGCCCTGGGTGTCCCTGGGGTTCCCTGGCTGACCTGTACGTGTCCCTGGGGTTCCCTGAAGGTCCCCTAGGTGTCCCTGGGGGTGCCCAGGGTGTCCCTGGGGGTGCCCTTGCTGTCCCGTAGGTGTCCCTAGGGCTGCCCTGGGTGTCCCTGGGGTACCCTGGCTGTCCCCTAGGTGTCCCTGGGGGTGCCCTGGCTGTCCCCTTGGTGTCCCTGGGGTGCCCTGGCTGTCCCCTAGGTGTCCCTGGGGGTACCCTGGCTGTCCTTGGGGTGCTCGGGCTGTCCCCTTGGTGTCCCTGGGGGTGCCCTGGCTGTCCCCTAGCTGTCCCTGGGGGTGCCCTGGCTGTCCCTGGGGTGCCATGGCTGTCCTCTACGTGTCCCTGGGGGTGCCCTGGGTGTCCCTGGGGTGCCCTGGGGGTGCCTTGCCTGTCCTCTAGATGTCCCTGGGGGTGCCCTGGCTGTCCCCTAGGTGTCCCTCGGGGTGCCCTGGCTGTCCCCTAGGCGGCCCTTGGGGTGCCCTGGGTGTCCCTGGGGTGCCCTGGCTATCCCCTAGGTGTCCCTTGGGGTGCCCTGGGTGTCCCTGAGGGTGCCCTGGCTGTCCCTAGGGTGTTCTGGCTGTGCCCTTGGTGTCCCTGGGGGTGCCCTGGGTGTCCCTGGGGATGCCCTGGCTGTTCCCTAGGTGTCCCTGGGGGTTCCCTGCGTGTCCCCTAGGTGTCCTTGGGGGTGCCCTGGCTGTCCCTAGGGTGGCATGGCTGTTCCCTCGGTGTCCCTGGGGGTGCCCTGGCTGTCCCTAGGGTGCCCTGGCTGTCTCCTAGGTGTCCCTGGGGGTGCCCTGGGTGTGCCTGGGGTGCCCTGGCTGTCCCCTAGGTGTCCCTGGGGGTGCCCTGGCTGTCCCCTAAGTGTCCCTGGGGGTGCCCTGAGTGTCCTTGGGGTGCCCTGGGTGTCCCCTAGGTGTCCCTGGGGGGGCCCTGGCTGTCCCCTAGGTGTCCCTGGGGGTGCCCTGGGTGTCCCTGGGTGTGCTCTGGAGGTCCCCTAGGTGTCCCTGGGGGTGCCCTGGCTGTCCCTGGGGTGCCCTGGCTGTCCCCAAGTTGTCCCTGGCGGTGCCCTGCATGTCCTCTCGGTGTCTCTGGGGGTGCCCTGGCTGTCCCTGGGGGTGCACAGGGTGTCCCTGGGGTTCCCTGGCTGTCCCCTAGGTGTCCCTGAGGGGGCCCTGGCTGTCCCCTAGGTGTCCCTGGGGGTGTCCTGGCTGTCTGCTACGTGTCCCTGGAGCTGCCCTGGGTGTCCCTGGGGTGCCCTGGGGGTGCCCTGGCTGACCCTGGAGTGCCCTGGCTGTCCCCTAGGTGTCCCTGGGGGGTCCCCTGGCTGTCCCCTAGGTGTCCCTGGGGGTGCCCTGGCTGTCCCTAGGGTGCCCTGGGGGTGCCCTGGCTGTCCCTGGAGTGCCCTGGCTGTCCCCTCGGTGTCCCTGGGGGTGCCCTGAGTGTCCTTGGGGTGCCCAGGGGGTGCCCTGGCTGTCCCCAAGGTGTCCCTGGGGTTGCCTTCCCTGTCATCTAGGTGTCCCTGGGGTGCCCTGGCTGTCTCCTATGTGTCCCTGGGGGTGCCCTGGGTGTGCCTGGGGTGCCCTGGCTTTTCCCTAGGTGTCCCTGGGGGGGCCCTGGCTGTCCCCTAGGTGTCCCTGGGGGTGCCCTGGGTGTCCCTGGGTGTGCTCTGGAGGTCCCCTAGGTGTCCCTGGGGGTGCCCTGGCTGTCCCTGGGGTGCCCTGGCTGTCCCCAAGTTGTCCCTGGCGGTGCCCTGCCTGTCCTCTCGGTGTCCCTGGGGGCGCCCTGGCTGTCCCTGGGAGTGCACAGGGTGTCCCTGGGGTTGCCTGGCTGTCCCCTAGGTGTCCCTGGGGGGGCCCTGGCTGTCCCCTAGGTGTCCCTGGAGGTGCCCTGGCTGTCCCCTACGTGTCCGTGGAGCTGCCCTGGGTGTCCCCGGGGTGCCCTGGGGGTGCCCTGGCTGACCCTGCAGTGCCCTGGCTGTCCCCTAGGTGTCCCCGGGGGGTCCCCTGGCTGTCCCCTAGGTGTCCCTGGGGGTGCCCTGGCTGTCCCTGGTGTTCCCTGGGGGTGCCCTGGCTGTCCCTGGAGTGCCCTGGCTGTCCCCTAGGTGTCCCTGGGGGTGCCCTTCCTGTCCTCTAGGTGTCCCTGGGGGTTCCCTGGCTGTCCCTCGGGTTCCCTGGCTGTCCCCTAGGTGTCCCTGGGGGTGGCTAGGGTGTCCCTGGGGTTCCCTGGCTGTCCCCTAGGTGTCCCTGGGGGGGCCCTGGGTGTCCCTGGGGGTGCACAGGGTGTCAGTGGGGTTCCCTGGCTGTCCCGTACTTGTCCCTGGGGTTCCCTGGCTGTCCCCTAGGTTTCCCTGGGGGTGCCCTGAGTGTCCCTGGGCTGCCCTGGCTGTCCCCTAGGTGTCCCTGGGGGTGCCCTCGCTGTCCCTGGGGTGCCCTGGCTGTCCCCTAGGTGTCCCTGGGCGTCCCCTTGGTGTCCCTGGGTGTGCCCAGGGTGTCCCTTTGGTGTCCCTGGGGGTGCCCTGGGTGTCCCTGGGGATGCCCTGGCTGTCCCCTAGGTGTCCCTGGGGGTTCCCTGCGTGTCCCCTAGGTGTCCTTGGGGGTGCCCTGGCTGTCCCTAGGGTGGCATGGCTGTGCCCTCGGTGTCCCTGGGGGTGCCCTGGCTGTCCCTAGGGTGCCCTGGCTGTCCCCTAAGTGTCCCTGGGGGTGCCCTGGGTGTCCCTGGGGTGCCCTGGCTGTCCCCTAGGTGTCCCTGGGGGGGCCCTGGCTGTCCCCTAGGTGTCCCTGGGGGTGCCCTGGGTGTCCCTGGGTATGCTCTGGAGGTCCCCTAGGTGTCCCTGGGGGTGCCCTGGCTGTCCCTGGGGTGCCCTGGCTGTCCCCAAGTTGTCCCTGGCGGTGCCCTGCCTGTCCTCTCGGTGTCCCTGGGGGTGCCCTGGCTGTCCCTGGGGGTGCACAGGGTGTCCCTGAGGTTCCCTGGCTGTCCCCTAGGTGTCCCTGGGGGGGCCCTGGCTGTCCCCTAGGTGTCCCTGGGGGTGCCCTGGCTGTCCCCTACGTGTCCGTGGAGCTGCCCTGGGTGTCCCTGGGGTACCCTGGGGGTGCCCTGGCTGACCCTGCAGTGCCCTGGCTGTCCCCTAGGTGTCCCTGGGGGGTCCCCTGGCTGTCCCCTAGGTGTCCCTGGGGGTTCCCTGGCTGTCCCTAGGGTGCCCTGGGGGCGCCCTGGCTGTCCCTGGAGTGCCCTGGCTGTCCCCTCGGTGTCCCTGGGGGTGCCCTGACTGTCCTTGGGGTGCCCAGGGGGTGCCCTGGCTGTCCCCAAGGTGTCCCTGGGGTTGCCTTCCCTGTCACCTAGGTGTCCCTGGGGTGCCCTGGCTGTCCCCTCGGTTTCCCTGGGGGTGCCCAGGGTGTGTCTTGGAGTGCCGTGGCTGTCCCCTTGGTGTCCCTGGGGGTGCCCTGGCTGTCCCCTTCCTGTCTTGGGGGTGCCCTGGCTGTCCCTAGGGTGCCCTGGCTGTCCCCTAGGTGTCCCTGGGGGTGCCCAGGGTGTCTCTGGGGTGCCCTGGCTGTCCCCTACGTGTCCCTGGGGGGCCCAGTGTGTCCCTGGGGTTCCTTGGCTGTCCCCTAGGTGTCCCTGGGGGTGCCCTGGCTGTCCCCTAGGTGTCCCTGGGGGTGCCCTGACTGTCCTTGGGGTGCTCTGGTGTCTCCTAGCTGTCCCTGGGGGTGCCCTGGGTGTCCCTGGGGTGCCCTGGGGCGCCCTGCCTATCCTCTAGTTGTCCCTGGGGGTGCCCTGGCTGTCCCCTTGATGTCCCTGGGGGTGCCCTGGGTGTCCCTGGGGTGCCCTGGCTGTCCCCTAGGGGTCTCTGGGGGTGCCCTGGCTGTCCCGTCAGTGTCCCTGGGGGTGCCCTGCCTGTCCCCTAGGTGTCCCTGGGGGTTCCCTGCCTGTCCCCTAGGTGTCCCTGGGCGTGCCCTGGGTGTCCCTGGAGTGCCCTGGCTGTCCCCTAAATGTCCCTGGGGGTGCCCTGCCTGTCCCCTAGATGTCCCTGGGGGTGCCCTGGGTGTCCCTGTGGGGGCCCTGGCTGTCCCTGGTGTGCCCTGGCTGTCCCCTTGGTGTCCCTGGGGGGGCCCTGGCTGTCCCCTAGGTGTCCCTGGGGGTGCCCTTCCTGTCCTCTAGGTGTCCCTGGGGGTTCCCTGGCTGTCCCTCGGGTTCCGTGGCTGTCCCCTAGGGGTCCCTGGGGGTGGCTAGGGTGTCCCTGGGGGTGCCCTGGCTGTCCCCTAGGTGTCCCTGGGGGTGCCCTGGCTGTCCTTGGGGTGCTCTGGCTGTCCCCTTGGTGTCCCTGGGGGTGCCCTGACTGTCCTTGGGGTGCTCTGGCTGTCCCCTAGCTGTCCCTGGGGGTGCCCTGGCTGTCTCTGGGGTGCCCTGGCTGTCCCCTAGGTGGCCCTGGGGGTGCCCTGGGTGTCCCTGGGGGTGCCCTGGAGGTCCCCTAGGTGTCCTTGGGGGTGCCCTTGCTGTCCCTGGGGTGCCCTGGCTGTCCCCAAGGTGTCCCTGGGGGTGCCCTGCCTGTCCTCTCGGTGTCCCTGGGGGTGCCCTGGCTGTGCTTTTGGTGTCCCTGGGGGTGCCCTGGCTGTCCCTAGGGTGCCCTGGCTGTCCCCTAGGTGTCCCTGGGTGTTCCCTGGGTGTCCCTGGGCGTGCACAGGGTGTCCCTGGGGTTCCCTGGCTGTCCCCTAGGTGTCCCGGGATGGGCCCTGGCTGTCCCCTAGGTGTCCCTGGGGGTGCACAGGGTGTCCCTGGGGTTCCCTGGCTGTCCCCTAGGTGTCTCTGGGGGGGCCCTGGTGTCCCTGGGTTGCCCTGGCTGTCCCCTTGGTGTCCTTGCCTCGCTCGTATCCTCGACTCCGCCTCCGGCGCCATGGTGACTCCCCTCCCAGTCTGGACCATTGTGGCCTCACCCCCTCCCCTGGGGCCATCCGACCCATCCCAGTATAGACCAGTAAGGCACCGAGTGGCCACCATGGACCCCCACACGCCTGGCAGTTCATCCCAGTTCATCCCAGTCCACTCTTTGTCCATCCCAGGTTTCTCTGGTCACCCTCCCAGTGCTCTCAGTCCATCCCAGTCCCGCAGGTGTTGGTGCTTGGGGCTTGATGAGCTGGTGCCTGTCCGCAACGTGGAGCGGCTCAAACGGGACCTCAGGGTGAGGGGGGCGCGGATTTGGGGGGATCCTGGGGGTCCTGAGTTGTCGTGGAGGGGGTTTTTGGGTTGTGGGGGGTCTGGGGGGCGTCCTGGGGGCTGCTTTGGGTGCTTTGGGGGGTATTCGGGAGGCTTGGGCGGCCCATTTGAGGCATCAAAGAACCTGAGGAGGGTTTTGATAGCTCCTGGAGGTGGAGGCGGCCGTGGGGGTGAGCTGGCTGTCCCAGGGGGTTCCTGGCTGTCCCTCGATGTCCCTGGGGTGCCCTGGCTGTCACTTAGGTGTCCCTCGGGGTGCCCTGGCTGTCCCTAGGGTGCCCTGGCTGTCCCCTAGGTGTCCCTGGGGTGCCCTGACTGTCCCTAGGTGTCCCTGGGGGTACCCTGGCTGTCCCTGGAGGTGCCCTGCCTGTCCCCTAGGTGTCCCTGGGGGTGTCCTGCCTTGCCGTTGGTGTCCCTGGGGGTGCCCTGGCTGTCCCCTCCGTGTCCCTGGGGGTGCCCTGGGTGTCCCTGGGGTGCCCTGGCTGACCCCAAGGTGTCCCTTGGGGTGCCCAGAGTGTCCCTGGCTGTCCCCTAGGGGTCTCTGGGGGTGCCCTGGCTGTCCCGTCAGTGTCCCTGGGGGTGCCCTGCCTGTCCCTTAGGTGTCCCTGGGTGTGCCCTTGCTGTCCCTAGGGTGCCCTGGCTGTCCCCTCAGTGTCCCTGGGGGTGCCCTGGGTGTCCCTGGGTAGCCCTGGCTGTCCCCTAGGTGTCCCTGGGAGGGCCCTCGCTTTCCTCTTGGTGTCCCTGGGGGGGCCCTGGCTGTCCTTGGGGTGCCCTGGTTGTCCTTGGTGTCCCAGAGGGTGCCCTGGCTGTCCCGTAGGTGTCCCTGGGCTGCCCTGGCTGTCCCTAGGGTGCCCTGGCTGTCCCCTAGGCGTCCCTGGGGGTGCCCTGGCTGTCCCTGGGGTTCCCTGGCTGTCCCCTAGGTGTCCCTGGGGGTGCCCTGGGTGTCCCTGCGGATTCCCTGGCTGTCCCCTAGGTGTCCCTGGGGGTGCGCTGAGTGTCCCTAGGGTGCCCTGGCTGTGCCCTAGGTGTCCCTGTAGGTGCCCTGGCTGTCCCCTAGGTGTCCCTGGGGGTCCCCTTGGTGTCCCTGGGGGTGCCCTGGCTGTCCCCAGGGTGGCCCTGGGGGTGCCCTGGCTGTCCCTGGAGTGCCCTGGCTGTCCCCTAGGTGTCCCTGGGGGGGCCCTGGCTGTCCCCTAGGTGTCCCTGGGGGTGCCCAGGGTGTCCCTGGGGTTCCCTGGCTGTCCCCTAGGTGTCCCTGAGGGGGCCCTGGGTGTCCCTGGGTGTGCACAGGGTGTCAGTGGGGTTCCCTGGCTGTCCTGTACGTGTCCCTGGGGTTCCCTGGAGGTCCCCTAGGTGTCCCTGGGGGTGCCCTCGCTGTCCCTGGGGTGCCATCGCTGTCACCTAGGTTTCCCTGGTGGTCCCCTTGGTGTCCCTGGGGGTGCCCAGGGCGTCCCTTAGGTGTCCCTAGGGTGCCCTGGCTGTGCCCTAGGTGTCCCTGGGGTGCCCTGTCTGTCCCGTCAGTGTCCCTGGGGGTGCCCTGGCTGTCCCTAGGGTGCCCTGGCTGTGCCCTTGGTGTCCCTGGGGTTGCCCTGGCTGTCTCCTAGGTGTCCCTGGGGGTGCCCAGGGTGCCCCTGGGGTGTCCTGGCTGTCCCCTACGTGTCCCTGGGGGTGCCCAGGGTGTCCCTGGGGGTGCCCTTGCTGTCCCGTAGTTGTCCCTGGGGGTGCCCTGGGTGTCCCCTTGGTGTCCCTGGGGTGCCCTGGCTGTCCCCTAGGTGTCCCAGGGGGTGACCAGGCTGTCCTTGGGGTGCTCTGGCTGTCCCCTAGGTGTCCCTGGGGGTGCCCTGCCTATCCCCTAGGTGTCCCTGGGGGTGCCCTGGGTGTCCCCTAGGTGTCCCTGGGTGTGCCCTGGGTGTCCCTGGGCGTGCGCAGGGTGTCCCTGGGGCTCCCTGGCTGTCCCCTAGGTGTCCCTGGGGGGGCCCTGGCTGTCCCCTAGGTGTCCCTGGGGGTGCCCTGGGTGTCCCTGGGGGGGCCCTGGCTGTCCCCTAGGTGTCCCTGGGGGTGCCCTGGCTGTCCCCTAGGTGTCCCTGGGGGTGCTCTGCCTCTCCCCTAGGTGTCCCTGCGGGTGCCCTGGCTGTCCCCTAGGTGTCCCTGGGGGTGCCCTGGGTGGCCCTGGAGGTTCCCTGGCTGTCCCTGGGGGTGCCCTGGAGGTCCCCTAGGTGTCCTTGGGGGTGCCCTGGCTGTCCCTGGGGTGCCCTGGCTGTCCCCAAGGTGTCCCTGGGTGTGCCCTGGGTGTCCCTGGGCGTGCACAGGGTGTCCCTGGGGTTCCCTGGCTGTCCCCTAGGTGTCCCGGGATGGGCCCTGGCTGTCCCCTAGGTGTCCCTGGGGGTGCACAGGGTGTCCCTGGGGTTCCCTGGCTGTCCCCTAGGTGTCTCTGGGGGGGCCCTGGTGTCCCTGGGTTGCCCTGGCTGTCCCCTTGGTGTCCTTGCCTGGCTCGTATCCTCGACTCCGCCTCCGGCGCCATGGTGACTCCCCTCCCAGTCTGGACCATTGTGGCCTCACCCCCTCCTTTGGGGCCATCCGACCCATCCCAGTATAGACCAGTAAGGCACCGAGTGGCCACCATGGACCCCCACACGCCTGCCAGTTCATCCCAGTTCATCCCAGTCCACTCTTTGTCCATCCCAGGTTTCTCTGGTCACCCTCCCAGTGCTCTCAGTCCATCCCAGTCCCGCAGGTGTTGGTGCTTGGGGCTTGATGAGCTGGTGCCTGTCCGCAACGTGGAGCGGCTCAAACGGGACCTCAGGGTGAGGGGGGCGCGGATTTGGGGGGATCCTGGGGGTCCTGAGTTGTCGTGGAGGGGGTTTTTGGGTTGTGGGGGGTCTGGGGGGAGTCCTGGGGGCTGCTTTGGGTGCTTTGGGGGGTATTCGGGAGGTTTGGGCGGCCCATTTGAGGCATCAAAGAACCAGAGGAGGGTTTTGTTCGCTCCTGGAGGTGGAGGCGGCGGTGGGGGTGAGCTGGCTGTCCCAGGGGGTTCCTGGCTGTCCCTCGATGTCCCTGGGGTGCCCTGGCTGTCACTTAGGTGTCCCTCGGGGTGCCCTGGCTGTCCCTGGGGTGCCCTGACTGTCCCTAGGTGTCCCTGGGGGTGCCCTGGGTGTCCCTGGGGTGCCCTGGGGGTACCCTGGCTGTCCCTGGAGGTGCCCTGCCTGTCCCTTAGGTGTCCCTGGGGGTGCCATGGCTGTCCCTAGGGTGCCCTGGCTATCCCCTCGGTGTCCCTGGGGGTACCCTGGGTGTCCCTGGGGTGCCCTGGCTGTCCCGTCATTATCCCTGGGGGTGCCCTGCCTGTCCCCTAGGTGTCCCTGTGGGTGCCCTGCCTGTCCCTATGGTGCCCTGGCTGTCCCCTACGTGTCCCTTGGGGTGCCCTGGCTGTCCCTAGGGTGCCCTGGCTGGGCCCTCAGTGTCTCTGGGGGTGCCCAAGGTGTCCCTGGGCGTGCCCATGGTGTTCCTGGGGTTCCCTGGCTGTCCCCTAGGTGTCCCTGGGGGGGCCCTGGGTGTCCCCTAGGTGTCCCTGGAGGTGCCCTGGCTGTCTTTAGGGTGCCCTGGCTTTCCCTTTGGTGTCCCTGGGGGTGCCCTAGGTGTCCCTGGGGCTGCCCTGGCTGTCCCTGGAGGTGCCCTGGCTGTCCCCTAGCTGTCCCTGGGGGGGCCATGGCTGTCCCCTAGGTGTCCCTGGGGGTGCCCTGCCTGTCCTCTAGGTGTCCCTGGGGGTGCCCTGGGTGTCCCTGGGGTGCCCTGGCTGTCCCCTTGGTGTCCCTGGGGGTGCCCTGGGTGTCCCTGGGGTGCCCTGGCTGTCCCCTAGGGTTCTCCGGGGGTGCCCTGGCTGTCCCGTCAGTGTCCCTGGGGGTGCCCTGCCTGTCCCCTAGGTGTCCCTGGGGGTCCCTGGGGTACCCTGGCTGTCCCCTAGGTGTCCCTGGGGGTTCCCTGGGTATCCCTGGAGTGCCCTCGCTATCCCCTAAATGTCCCTGGGGGTGCCCTGGCTGTCCCCTAGGTGTCACTGAGGGTGTCCTGCCTTCCCCTAGGCGTCCCTGGGGGTGCCCTGGCTTTCCCCACGGTGTCCCTGGGGGTGCCCTGCCTGTCCCCTAGATGTCCCTGGGGGTTCCCTGGCTGTCCCTCGGGTTCCCTGGCTGTCCCCTAGGTGTCCCTGGGGGTGGCTAGGGTGTCCCTGGGGTTCCCTGGCTGTCCCCTAGGTGTCCCTGGGGGGGCCCTGGGTGTCCCTGGGGGTGCACAGAGTGTCAGTGGGGTTCCCTGGCTGTCCCGTACTTGTCCCTGGGGTTCCCTGGCTGTCCCCTAGGTGTCCCTGGGGGTGCCCTGAGTGTCCCTGGGCTGCCCTGGCTGTCCCCTAGGTGTCCCTGGGGGTGCCCTCGCTGTCCCTGGGGTGCCCTGGCTGTCCCCTAGGTGTCCCTGGGGGTTCCCTGCGTGTCCCCTAGGTGTCCTTGGGGGTGCCCTGGCTGTCCCAAGGGTGGCATGGCTGTGCCCTCGGTGTCCCTGGGGGTGCCCTGGCTGTCCCTAGGGTGCCCTGACTGTCCCCTAGATGTCCCTGGGGGTGCCCTGGGTGTGCCTGGGGTGCCCTGGCTGTCCCCTAGGTGTCCCTAGGGGTTCCCTGGCTGTCCCCTGAGTGTCCCTGGGGGTGCCCTGGGTGTCCCTGGGGTGCCCTGGCTGTCCCCTAGGTGTCCCTGGGGGGGCCCTGACTGTCCCCTAGGTGTCCCTGGGGGTGCCCTGGGTGTCCCTGGGTGTGCTCTGGAGGTCCCCTAGGTGTCCCTGGGGGTGCCCTGGCTGTCCCTGGGGTGCCCTGGCTGTCCCCAAGTTGTCCGTGGCGGTGCCCTGCCTGTCCTCTCGGTGTCCCTGGGGGTACCCTGGCTGTCCCTGGGGGTGCACAGGGTGTCCCTGGGGTTGCCTGGCTGTTCCCTAGGTGTCCCTGCGGGGGCCCTGGCTGTCCCCTAGGTGTCCCTGGGGGTGCCCTGGCTGTCCCCTACGTGTCCCTGGAGCTGCCCTGAGTGTCCCTGGGGTGCCCTGGGGGTGCCCTGGCTGACCCTGGAGTGCCCTGGCTGTCCCCTAGGTGTCCCTGGGGGGTACCCTGGCTGTCCCCTAGGTGTCCCTGGAGGTGCCCTGGCTGTCCCTGGGGTGCTCTGGATGTCCCCTTGGTGTCCCTGGAGGTGCCCTGGCTGTCCCTGGCGTGCCCTGGCTGTGCCCTAGGGGTCCCTGGGGGTGCCCTGGCTGTCACCTAGGTGTCCCTTGGGGTGCCCTGGGTGTCCCTGGGGGTGCCCTGCCTGTCCCCTAGGTGTCCCTGGGGGTGACCTGGCTATCTTTAGAGTGCCCTGGCTGTCCCCTAGGTGTCCCTGGGTGTGCCCTTCCTGTCTGCTAGGTGTCGTTCGGGGTGCCCTGGGTGTCCCTGGGGGTGCCCTGCCTGTCCCCTTGGTGTCCCTAGGGGTGCCCTGGGTGTCCCTGGGGTGCCGTGGCTGTTTCCTAGGGGTCTCTGGGGGTGCCCTGGCTGTCCCGTCAGTGTCCCTGGAGGTGCCCTGCCTGTCCCCTAGGTGTCCCTGGGGGTTCCCTGCCTGTCCCCTAGGTGTCCCTGGGGGTGCCCTGGGTGTCCCTGGAGTGCCCTGGCTGTCCCCTAAATGTCCCTGGGGGTGCCCTGGCTGTCCCCTAGGTGTCACTGAGGGTGTCCTGCCTTCCCCTAGGCGTCCCTGGGGGTGCCCTGGCTTTCCCCTCGGTGTCCCTGGGGGTGCCCTGCCTGTCCCCTAGATGTCCCTGGGGGTGCCCTGGGTGTCCCTGGGGGGGCGCTGGCTATCATCTAGGTGTCCCTGGGGGGGCCCTGGCTGTCCCTGGTGTGCCCTGGCTGTCCCCTTGGTGTCCCTGGGGGGGCCCTGGCTGTCCCCTAGGTGTCCCTGGGGGTGCCCTTCCTGTCCTCTAGGTGTCCCTGGGGGTTCCCTGGCTGTCCCTCGGGTTCCCCGGCTGTCCCCTAGGTGTCCCTGGGGGTGGCTAGGGTGTTTCTGGGGTTCCCTTGCTGTCCCCTAGGTGTCCCTGGGGGGGCCCTGGGTGTCCCTGGGGGTGCACAGGGTGTCAGTGGGGTTCCCTGGCTGTCCCGTACTTGTCCCTGGGGTTCCCTGGCTGTCCCCTACGTTTCCCTGGGGGTGCCCTGAGTGTCCCTGGGCTGCCCTAGCTGTCCCCTAGGTGTCCCTGGGGGTGCCCTCGCTGTCCCTGGGGTGCCCTGGCTATCCCCTAGGTGTCCCTGGGCGTCCCCTTGGTGTCCCTGGGGGTGCCCAGGGTGTCCCTTAGGTGTCCCTCTGGGTGCCCTTGCTGTCCCCTTGGTGTCCCTGGGGGTGCCCTGGGTGTCCCTGGGGATACCCTGGCTGTCCCCTAGGTGTCCCTGGGGGTGCCCTGCCTCTCCCCTAGGTGTCCCTGGGGGTGCCCTGGCTGTCCCCTAGGTGTCCCTGGGGGTGCCCTGGGTGTCCCTGGGGGTGCCCTGGCTGTCCCCTAGGTGTCCCTGGGGGTGCCCTGGGTGTCCCTGGGGGTGCCCTCGCTGTCCCTGGGGTGCCCTGGCTGTCCCCTAGGTGGCCCTGGGGGTGCCCTGGGTGTCCCTGGGGGTGCCCTGGAGGTCCCCTAGGTGTCCTTGGGGGTGCCCTGGCTGTCCCTGGGGTGCCCTGGCTGTCCCCAAGGTGTCCCTGGGGGTGCCCTGCCTGTCCTCTCGGTGTCCCTGGGGGTGCCCTGGCTGTGCCCTCGGTGTCCCTGGGGGTGCCCTGTCTGTCCCTAGGGTGCCCTGGCTGTCCCCTAGGTGTCCCTGGGTGTGCCCTGGGTGTCCCTGGGCGTGCACAGGGTGTCCCTGGGGTTCCCTGGCTGTCCCCTAGGTGTCCCGGGATGGGCCCTGGCTGTCCCCTAGGTGTCCCTGGGGGTGCACAGGGTGTCCCTGGGGTTCCCTGGCTGTCCCCTAAGTGTCCCTGGGGGGGCCCTGAGTGTCCTTGGGGTGCCCTGGCTGTCCCCTAGGTGTCCCTGGGGGGGCCCTGGCTGTCCCCTAGGTGTCCCTGGGGGTGCCCTGGGTGTCCCTGGGTGTGCTCTGGAGGTCCCCTAGGTGTCCCTGGGGGTGCCCTGGCTGTCCCTGGGGTACCCTGGCTGTCCCCAAGTTGTCCCTGGCGGTGCCCTGCATGTCCTCTCGGTGTCTCTGGGGGTGCCCTGGCTGTCCCTGGGGGTGCACAGGGTGTCCCTGGGGTTCCCTGGCTGTCCCCTAGGTGTCCCTGAGGGGGCCCTGGCTGTCCCCTAGGTGTCCCTGGGGGTGTCCTGGCTGTCCCCTACGTGTTCCTGGAGCTGCCCTGGATGTCCCTGGGGTGCCCTGGGGGTGCCCTGGCTGACCCTGGAGTGCCCTGGCTGTCCCCTAGGTGTCCCTGGGGGGTCCCCTGGCTGTCCCCTAGGTGTCCCTGGGGGTGCCCTGGCTGTCCCTAGGGTGCCCTGGGGGTGCCCTGGCTGTCCCTGGAGTGCCCTGGCTGTCCCCTCGGTGTCCCTGGGGGTGCCCTGAGTGTCCTTGGGGTGCCCAGGGGGTGCCCTGGCTGTCCCCAAGGTGTCCCTGGGGTTGCCTTCCCTGTCATCTAGGTGTCCCTGGGGTGCCCTGGCTGTCTCCTAGGTGTCCCTGGGGGTGCCCTGGGTGTGCCTGGAGTGCCCTGGCTGTTCCCTAGGTGTCCCTGGGGGTGCCCTGGCTGTCCCCTAAGTGTCCCTGGGGGTGCCCTGAGTGTCCTTGGGGTGCCCTGGCTGTCCCCTAGGTGTCCCTGGGGGTGCCCTGCCTGTCCCCTAGGTGTCCCTGGGGGTGCCCTGGGTGTCCCTGGGGTTCCCTGGCTGACCCGTACGTGTCCCTGGGGTTCCCTGAAGGTCCCCTAGGTGTCCCTGGGGGTGCCCAGGGTGTCCCTGGGGGTGCCCTTGCTGTCCCGTAGGTGTCCCTGGGGGTGCCCTGGGTGTCCCTGGGGTACCCTGGCTGTCCCCTAGGTGTCCCTGGGGGTGCCCTGGCTTTCCCTTTGGCGTCCCTGGGGTGCCCTGGCTGTCCCCTAGGTGTCCCTGGGGGTGCCCTGGCTGTCCTTGGGGTGCTCGGGTTGTCCCCTTGGTGTCCCTGGGGGTGCCCTGGCGTCCCCTAGCTGTCCCTGGGGGTGCCCTAGCTGTCCCTGGGGTGCCGTGGCTGTCCCCTACGTGTCCCTGGAGGGTGCCCTGGGTGTCCCTGGGGGTGCCCTGGCTGTCCCCTAGGTGTCCCTCGGGGTGCCCTGGCTGTCCCCTAGGCGGCCCTTGGGGTGCCCTGGGTGTCCCTGGGGTGCCCTGGCTGTCCCCTAGGTGTCCCTTGGGGTGCCCTGGGTGTCCCTGAGGGTGCCCTGGCTGTCCCTAGGGTGCCCTGGCTGTGCCCTTGGTGTCCCTGGGGGTGCCCTGGCTGTCCTTAGGGTGCCCTGGCTGTCCCCTAGGTGTCCCTGGGGGTGCCCTGGTGTCCCTCGGGGTGCCCTGGCTGTCCCCTAGGTGTCCCTGGGGGTGCCCTGGGTGTCCCTGGGGGTGCCCTGGCTGTCCCCTTCGTGTCTTGGGGGTGCCCTGGCTGTCCCCTAGGTGTCCCTGGGGGTTCCCTGCCTGTCCCCTAGGTGTCCCTGGGGGTTCCCTGGGTGTCCCTGGAGTGCCCTCGCTGTCACCTAAATGTCCCTGGGGGTGCCCTGGGTGTCCCTGGAGTGCCCTAGCTGTCCCCTAAATGTCCCTGGGGGTGCCCTGGCTGTCCCCTAGGTGTCCCTGGGGGTGCCCTGTCTGTCCCCTTGGTGTCCCAGGGGGTGCCCTGGGTGTCCCTGGCGTGCCCTGGCTGTCCCCTAGGTGTCCCTGGGGGTGCCCTGGCTGTCCCCTTGGTGTCCCTGGGGTGCCCTGGCTGTCTCCTAGGTGTCCCTGGGGGTGCCCTGGGTGTCCCTGGGGGTGCCCTGGCTGTCCCCTAGGTGTCCCTGGGGGTGCCCTGGGTGTCCCTGGGGGTGACCTCGCTGTCCCTGGGGTGCCCTGGCTGTCCCCTAGGTGGCCCTGGGGGTGCCCTGGGTGTCCCTGGGGGTGCCCTGGAGGTCCCCTAGGTGTCCTTGGGGGTGCCCTGGCTGTCCCTGGGGTGCCCTGGCTGTCCCCAAGGTGTCCCTGGGGGTGCCCTGCCTGTCCTCTCGGTGTCCCTGGGGGTGCCCTGGCTGTGCCCTCGGTGTCCCTGGGGGTGCCCTGTCTGTCCCTAGGGTGCCCTGGCTGTCCCCTAGGTGTCCCTGGGTGTGCCCTGGGTGTCCCTGGGCGTGCACAGGGTGTCCCTGGGGTTCCCTGGCTGTCCCCTAGGTGTCCCGGGATGGGCCCTGGCTGTCCCCTAGGTGTCCCTGGGGGTGCACAGGGTGTCCCTGGGGTTCCCTGGCTGTCCCCTAAGTGTCCCTGGGGGGGCCCTGAGTGTCCTTGGGGTGCCCTGGCTGTCCCCTAGGTGTCCCTGGGGGGGCCCTGGCTGTCCCCTAGGTGTCCCTGGGGGTGCCCTGGGTGTCCCTGGGTGTGCTCTGGAGGTCCCCTAGGTGTCCCTGGGGGTGCCCTGGCTGTCCCTGGGGTACCCTGGCTGTCCCCAAGTTGTCCCTGGCGGTGCCCTGCATGTCCTCTCAATGTCTCTGGGGGTGCCCTGGCTGTCCCTGGGGGTGCACAGGGTGTCCCTGGGGTTCCCTGGCTGTCCCCTAGGTGTCCCTGAGGGGGCCCTGGCTGTCCCCTAGGTGTCCCTGGGGGTGTCCTGGCTGTCCCCTACGTGTTCCTGGAGCTGCCCTGGGTGTCCCTGGGGTGCCCTGGGGGTGCCCTGGCTGACCCTGGAGTGCCCTGGCTGTCCCCTAAGTGTCCCTGGGGGGTTCCTGGCTGTCCCCTAGGTGTCCCTGGGGGTGCCCTGGCTGTCCCTAGGGTGCCCTGGGGGTGCCCTGGCTGTCCCTGGAGTGCCCTGGCTGTCCCCTCGGTGTCCCTGGGGGTGCCCTGAGTGTCCTTGGGGTGCCCAGGGGGTGCCCTGGCTGTCCCCAAGGTGTCCCTGGGGTTGCCTTCCCTGTCATCTAGGTGTCCCTGGGGTGCCCTGGCTGTCCCCTAGGTGTCCCTGGGGGTGCCCTGCCTGTCCCCTAGGTGTCCCTGGGGGTGCCCTGGGTGTCCCTGGGGTTCCCTGGCTGACCCGTACGTGTCCCTGGGGTTCCCTGAAGGTCCCCTAGGTGTCCCTGGGGGTGCCCAGGGTGTCCCTGGGGGTGCCCTTGCTGTCCCGTAGGTGTCCCTGGGGGTGCCCTGGGTGTCCCTGGGGTACCCTGGCTGTCCCCTAGGTGTCCCTGGGCGTGCCCTGGCTTTCCCTTTGGCGTCCCTGGGGTGCCCTGGCTGTTTCCTAGGTGTCCCTGGGGGTGCCCTGGCTGTCCTTGGGGTGCTCGGGTTGTCCCCTTGGTGTCCCTGGGGGTGCCCTGGCGTCCCCTAGCTGTCCCTGGGGGTGCCCTAGCTGTCCCTGGGGTGCCGTGGCTGTCCCCTACGTGTCCCTGGAGGGTGCCCTGGTGTCCCTGGGGTGCCCTGGGGCTGCCCTACCTGTCCTCTAGGTGTCCCTGGGGGTGCCCTGGCTGTCCCCTAGGTGTCCCTCGGGGTGCCCTGGCTGTCCCCTATGCGGCCCTTGGGGTGCCCTGGGTGTCCCTGGGGGTGCCCTGGTGTCCCTCGGGGTGCCCTGGCTGTCCCCTAGGTGTCCCTGGGGGTGCCCTGGGTGTCCCTGGGGGTGCCCTGGCTGTCCCCTTCGTGTCTTGGGGGTGCCCTGGCTGTCCCCTAGGTGTCCCTGGGGGTTCCCTGCCTGTCCCCTTGGTGTCTCTGGGGGTGCCCTAGGTGTCCCTGGGGGTTCCCTGCCTGTCCCCTAGGTGTCCCTGGGGGTTCCCTGGGTGTCCCTGGAGTGCCCTCGCTGTCACCTAAATGTCCCTGGGGGTGCCCTGGGTGTCCCTGGAGTGCCCTAGCTGTCCCCTAAATGTCCCTGGGGGTGCCCTGGCTGTCCCCTAGGTGTCCCTGGGGGTGCCCTTCCTGTCCTCTAGGTGTCCCTGGGGGTTCCCTGGCTGTCCCTCGGGTTCCCCGGCTGTCCCCTAGGTGTCCCTGGGGGTGGCTAGGGTGTTTCTGGGGTTCCCTTGCTGTCCCCTAGGTGTCCCTGGGGGGGCCCTGGGTGTCCCTGGGGGTGCACAGGGTGTCAGTGGGGTTCCCTGGCTGTCCCGTACTTGTCCCTGGGGTTCCCTGGCTGTCCCCTACGTTTCCCTGGGGGTGCCCTGAGTGTCCCTGGGCTGCCCTAGCTGTCCCCTAGGTGTCCCTGGGGGTGCCCTCGCTGTCCCTGGGGTGCCCTGGCTATCCCCTAGGTGTCCCTGGGCGTCCCCTTGGTGTCCCTGGGGGTGCCCAGGGTGTCCCTTAGGTGTCCCTCTGGGTGCCCTTGCTGTCCCCTTGGTGTCCCTGGGGGTGCCCTGGGTGTCCCTGGGGATACCCTGGCTGTCCCCTAGGTGTCCCTGGGGGTGCCCTGCCTCTCCCCTAGGTGTCCCTGGGGGTGCCCTGGCTGTCCCCTAGGTGTCCCTGGGGGTGCCCTGGGTGTCCCTGGGGGTGCCCTGGCTGTCCCCTAGGTGTCCCTGGGGGTGCCCTGGGTGTCCCTGGGGGTGCCCTCGCTGTCCCTGGGGTGCCCTGGCTGTCCCCTAGGTGGCCCTGGGGGTGCCCTGGGTGTCCCTGGGGGTGCCCTGGAGGTCCCCTAGGTGTCCTTGGGGGTGCCCTGGCTGTCCCTGGGGTGCCCTGGCTGTCCCCAAGGTGTCCCTGGGGGTGCCCTGCCTGTCCTCTCGGTGTCCCTGGGGGTGCCCTGGCTGTGCCCTCGGTGTCCCTGGGGGTGCCCTGTCTGTCCCTAGGGTGCCCTGGCTGTCCCCTAGGTGTCCCTGGGTGTGCCCTGGGTGTCCCTGGGCGTGCACAGGGTGTCCCTGGGGTTCCCTGGCTGTCCCCTAGGTGTCCCGGGATGGGCCCTGGCTGTCCCCTAGGTGTCCCTGGGGGTGCACAGGGTGTCCCTGGGGTTCCCTGGCTGTCCCCTAAGTGTCCCTGGGGGGGCCCTGAGTGTCCTTGGGGTGCCCTGGCTGTCCCCTAGGTGTCCCTGGGGGGGCCCTGGCTGTCCCCTAGGTGTCCCTGGGGGTGCCCTGGGTGTCCCTGGGTGTGCTCTGGAGGTCCCCTAGGTGTCCCTGGGGGTGCCCTGGCTGTCCCTGGGGTACCCTGGCTGTCCCCAAGTTGTCCCTGGCGGTGCCCTGCATGTCCTCTCGGTGTCTCTGGGGGTGCCCTGGCTGTCCCTGGGGGTGCACAGGGTGTCCCTGGGGTTCCCTGGCTGTCCCCTAGGTGTCCCTGAGGGGGCCCTGGCTGTCCCCTAGGTGTCCCTGGGGGTGTCCTGGCTGTCCCCTACGTGTCCCTGGAGCTGCCCTGGGTGTCCCTGGGGTTCCCTGGGGGTGCCCTGGTGTCCCTCGGGGTGCCCTGGCTGTCCCCTAGGTGTCCCTGGGGGTGCCCTGGGTGTCCCTGGGGGTGCCCTGGCTGTCCCCTTCGTGTCTTGGGGGTGCCCTGGCTGTCCCCTAGGTGTCCCTGGGGGTTCCCTGCCTGTCCCCTAGGTGTCCCTGGGGGTTCCCTGGGTGTCCCTGGAGTGCCCTCGCTGTCACCTAAATGTCCCTGGGGGTGCCCTGGGTGTCCCTGGAGTGCCCTAGCTGTCCCCTAAATGTCCCTGGGGGTGCCCTGGCTGTCCCCTAGGTGTCCCTGGGGGTGCCCTGTCTGTCCCCTTGGTGTCCCAGGGGGTGCCCTGGGTGTCCCTGGCGTGCCCTGGCTGTCCCCTAGGTGTCCCTGGGGGTGCCCTGGCTGTCCCCTTGGTGTCCCTGGGGTGCCCTGGCTGTCTCCTAGGTGTCCCTGGGGGTGCCCTGGGTGTCCCTGGGGGTGCCCTGGCTGTCCCCTAGGTGTCCCTGGGGGTGCCCTGGGTGTCCCTGGGGGTGACCTCGCTGTCCCTGGGGTGCCCTGGCTGTCCCCTAGGTGGCCCTGGGGGTGCCCTGGGTGTCCCTGGGGGTGCCCTGGAGGTCCCCTAGGTGTCCTTGGGGGTGCCCTGGCTGTCCCTGGGGTGCCCTGGCTGTCCCCAAGGTGTCCCTGGGGGTGCCCTGCCTGTCCTCTCGGTGTCCCTGGGGGTGCCCTGGCTGTGCCCTCGGTGTCCCTGGGGGTGCCCTGTCTGTCCCTAGGGTGCCCTGGCTGTCCCCTAGGTGTCCCTGGGTGTGCCCTGGGTGTCCCTGGGCGTGCACAGGGTGTCCCTGGGGTTCCCTGGCTGTCCCCTAGGTGTCCCGGGATGGGCCCTGGCTGTCCCCTAGGTGTCCCTGGGGGTGCACAGGGTGTCCCTGGGGTTCCCTGGCTGTCCCCTAAGTGTCCCTGGGGGGGCCCTGAGTGTCCTTGGGGTGCCCTGGCTGTCCCCTAGGTGTCCCTGGGGGGGCCCTGGCTGTCCCCTAGGTGTCCCTGGGGGTGCCCTGGGTGTCCCTGGGTGTGCTCTGGAGGTCCCCTAGGTGTCCCTGGGGGTGCCCTGGCTGTCCCTGGGGTACCCTGGCTGTCCCCAAGTTGTCCCTGGCGGTGCCCTGCATGTCCTCTCAATGTCTCTGGGGGTGCCCTGGCTGTCCCTGGGGGTGCACAGGGTGTCCCTGGGGTTCCCTGGCTGTCCCCTAGGTGTCCCTGAGGGGGCCCTGGCTGTCCCCTAGGTGTCCCTGGGGGTGTCCTGGCTGTCCCCTACGTGTTCCTGGAGCTGCCCTGGGTGTCCCTGGGGTGCCCTGGGGGTGCCCTGGCTGACCCTGGAGTGCCCTGGCTGTCCCCTAAGTGTCCCTGGGGGGTTCCTGGCTGTCCCCTAGGTGTCCCTGGGGGTGCCCTGGCTGTCCCTAGGGTGCCCTGGGGGTGCCCTGGCTGTCCCTGGAGTGCCCTGGCTGTCCCCTCGGTGTCCCTGGGGGTGCCCTGAGTGTCCTTGGGGTGCCCAGGGGGTGCCCTGGCTGTCCCCAAGGTGTCCCTGGGGTTGCCTTCCCTGTCATCTAGGTGTCCCTGGGGTGCCCTGGCTGTCCCCTAGGTGTCCCTGGGGGTGCCCTGCCTGTCCCCTAGGTGTCCCTGGGGGTGCCCTGGGTGTCCCTGGGGTTCCCTGGCTGACCCGTACGTGTCCCTGGGGTTCCCTGAAGGTCCCCTAGGTGTCCCTGGGGGTGCCCAGGGTGTCCCTGGGGGTGCCCTTGCTGTCCCGTAGGTGTCCCTGGGGGTGCCCTGGGTGTCCCTGGGGTACCCTGGCTGTCCCCTAGGTGTCCCTGGGCGTGCCCTGGCTTTCCCTTTGGCGTCCCTGGGGTGCCCTGGCTGTTTCCTAGGTGTCCCTGGGGGTGCCCTGGCTGTCCTTGGCGTGCTCGGGTTGTCCCCTTGGTGTCCCTGGGGGTGCCCTGGCGTCCCCTAGCTGTCCCTGGGGGTGCCCTAGCTGTCCCTGGGGTGCCGTGGCTGTCCCCTACGTGTCCCTGGAGGGT
Source organism: Chamaea fasciata (assembly GCF_029207755.1). Classification (NCBI taxonomy): domain Eukaryota; kingdom Metazoa; phylum Chordata; class Aves; order Passeriformes; family Sylviidae; genus Chamaea; species Chamaea fasciata. The sequence continues at coordinate 45,780 of NW_027094757.1, forward strand.
GCCCTGGTGTCCCTGGGGTGCCCTGGGGCTGCCCTACCTGTCCTCTAGGTGTCCCTGGGGGTGCCCTGGCTGTCCCCTAGGTGTCCCTCGGGGTGCCCTGGCTGTCCCCTAGGCGGCCCTTGGGGTGCCCTGGGTGTCCCTGGGGGTGCCCTGGTGTCCCTCGGGGTGCCCTGGCTGTCCCCTAGGTGTCCCTGGGGGTGCCCTGGGTGTCCCTGGGGGTGCCCTGGCTGTCCCCTTCGTGTCTTGGGGGTGCCCTGGCTGTCCCCTAGGTGTCCCTGGGGGTTCCCTGCCTGTCCCCTTGGTGTCTCTGGGGGTGCCCTAGGTGTCCCTGGGGGTTCCCTGCCTGTCCCCTAGGTGTCCCTGGGGGTTCCCTGGGTGTCCCTGGAGTGCCCTCGCTGTCACCTAAATGTCCCTGGGGGTGCCCTGGGTGTCCCTGGAGTGCCCTAGCTGTCCCCTAAATGTCCCTGGGGGTGCCCTGGCTGTCCCCTAGGTGTCCCTGGGGGTGCCCTGTCTGTCCCCTTGGTGTCCCAGGGGGTGCCCTGGGTGTCCCTGGCGTGCCCTGGCTGTCCCCTAGGTGTCCCTGGGGGTGCCCTGGCTGTCCCCTTGGTGTCCCTGGGGTGCCCTGGCTGTCCCCTTGGTGTCCCTGGGAGAGCCCTGGGTGTCCCTGGGGTGCCTAGGGGGTGCCCTGCCTGTCCCCTAGGTGTCCCTGGGTGTCCCCAGGGTGCCCTGGCTGTGCCCTCGGTGTCTCTGGGGGTGCCCGGGCTGTCCCCTCGGTGTCCCTGGGGGTGCCCTGGCTGTCCCTAGTGTGCCGTGGCTGTCCCCTAGGTGTCCCTGGGGGTGCCCTGGGTGTGCCTGGGGTGCCCTGGCTGTCCCCTAGGTGTCCCTGGGGGTGACCTGGGTGTCCCTGGGGATGCCCTGGCTGTCCCCTAGGTGTCCCTGGGTGTCCCTGGGGTGCCCTGGGGGTGCCCTGCCTGTCCTCTAGGTGTCCCTGGGGGTGCCCTGGCTTTCCCCTCGGTGTCCCTGGGGGTGCCCTGCCTGTCCCCTAGGTGTCCCTGGGGGTGACCTAGCTGTCTTTAGGGTGCCCTGGCTGTCCCCTAGGTGTCCCTGGGTGTGCCCTGCCTGTCCCCTAGGTGTCGTTCGGGGTGCCCTGGGTGTCCCTGGGGGTGCCCTGCCTGTCCCCTAGGTGTCCCTGGGGGTGCCCTGGGTGTCCCTGGGGTGCCCTGGCTGTCCCCTTGGTGTCCCTGGGGGTGCCCTGGGTGTCCCTGGGGTGTCCTGGCTGTCCCCTAGGGTTCTCTGGGGGTGCCCTGGCTGTCCCGTCAGTGTCCCTGGGGGTGCCCTGCCTGTCCCCTAGGTGTCCCTGGGGGTTCCCTGCCTGTCCCCTAGGTGTCCCTGGGGGTTCCCTGGGTGTCCCTGGAGTGCCCTGGCTGTCCCCTAAATGTCCCTGGGGGTGCCCTGGCTGTCCCCTCGGTGGCCCTGGGGGTGCCCTGCCTGTCCCCTAGGTGTCCCTGGGGGTGCCCTGGGTGTCCCTGGGGTTCCCTGGCTGACCTGTACGTGTCCCTGGGGTTCCCTGAAGGTCCCCTAGGTGTCCCTGGGGGTGCCCAGGGTGTCCCTGGGGGTACCCTTGCTGTCTCGTAGGTGTCCCTAGGGGTGCCCTGGGTGTCCCTGGGGTACCCTGGCTGTCCCCTAGGTGTCCCTGGGGGTGCCCTGGCTGTCCCCTTGGTGTCCCTGGGGTGCCCTGGCTGTCCCCTAGGTGTCCCTGGGGGGTGCCCTGGCTGTCCTTGGGGTGCTCGGGCTGTCCCCTTGGTGTCCCTGGGGGTGCCCTGGCTGTCCCCTAGCTGTCCCTGGGGGTGCCCTGGCTGTCCCTGGGGTGCCATGGCTGTCCTCTACGTGTCCTTGGGGGTGCCCTGGGTGTCCCTGGGGTGCCCTGGGGGTGCCCTGCCTGTCCTCTAGGTGTCCCTGGGGGTGCCCTGGCTGTCCCCTAGGTGTCCCTCGGGGTGCCCTGGCTGTCCCCTAGGCGGCCCTTGGGGTGCCCTGGGTGTCCCTGGGGTGCCCTGGCTATCCCCTAGGTGTCCCTTGGGGTGCCCTGGGTGTCCCTGAGGGTGCCCTGGCTGTTCCCTAGGTGTCCCTGGGGGTTCCCTGCGTGTCCCCTAGGTGTCCTTGGGGGTGCCCTGGCTGTCCCTAGGGTGGCATGGCTGTTCCCTCGGTGTCCCTGGGGGTGCCCTGGCTGTCCCTAGGGTGCCCTGGCTGTCTCCTAGGTGTCCCTGGGGGTGCCCTGGGTGTGCCTGGGGTGCCCTGGCTGTCCCCTAGGTGTCCCTGGGGGTGCCCTGGCTGTCCCCTAGGTGTCCCTGGGGGTGCCCTGGCTGTCCCTGGGGTACCCTGGCTGTCCCCAAGTTGTCCCTGGCGGTGCCCTGCATGTCCTCTCGGTGTCTCTGGGGGTGCCCTGGCTGTCCCTGGGGGTGCACAGGGTGTCCCTGGGGTTCCCTGGCTGTCCCCTAGGTGTCCCTGAGGGGGCCCTGGCTGTCCCCTAGGTGTCCCTGGGGGTGTCCTGGCTGTCCCCTACGTGTCCCTGGAGCTGCCCTGGGTGTCCCTGGGGTGCCCTGGGGGTGCCCTGGCTGACCCTGGAGTGCCCTGGCTGTCCCCTAGGTGTCCCTGGGGGGTCCCCTGGCTGTCCCCTAGGTGTCCCTGGGGGTGCCCTGGCTGTCCCTAGGGTGCCCTGGGGGTGCCCTGGCTGTCCCTGGAGTGCCCTGGCTGTCCCCTCGGTGTCCCTGGGGGTGCCCTGAGTGTCCTTGGGGTGCCCAGGGGGTGCCCTGGCTGTCCCCAAGGTGTCCCTGGGGTTGCCTTCCCTGTCATCTAGGTGTCCCTGGGGTGCCCTGGCTGTCTCCTAGGTGTCCCTAGGGGTGCCCTGTCTGTCCCCTTGGTGTCCCAGGGGGTGCCCTGGGTGTCCCTGGCGTGCCCTGGCTGTCCCCTAGGTGTCCCTGGGGGTGCCCTGGCTGTCCCCTTGGTGTCCCTGGGGTGCCCTGGCTGTCCCCTTGGTGTCCCTGGGAGAGCCCTGGGTGTCCCTGGGGTGCCTAGGGGGTGCCCTGCCTGTCCCCTAGGTGTCCCTGGGTGTCCCCAGGGTGCCCTGGCTGTGCCCTCGGTGTCTCTGGGGGTGCCCGGGCTGTCCCCTCGGTGTCCCTGGGGGTGCCCTGGCTGTCCCTTGTGTGCCGTGTCTGTCCCCTAGGTGTCCCTGGGGGTGCCCTGGGTGTGCCTGGGGTGCCCTGGCTGTCCCCTAGGTGTCCCTGGGGGTGCCCTGGGTGTGCCTGGGGTGCTCTGGCTGTCCCCTAGGTGTCCCTAGGGGTTCCCTGGCTGTCCCCTAAGTGTCCCTGGGGGTGCCCTGGGTGTCCCTGGGGTGCCCTGGCTGTCCCCTAGGTGTCCCTGGGGGGGCCCTGACTGTCCCCTAGGTGTCCCTGGGGGTGCCCTGGGTGTCCCTGGGTGTGCTCTGGAGGTCCCCTAGGTGTCCCTGGGGGTGCCCTGGCTGTCCCTGGGGTGCCCTGGCTGTCCCCAAGTTGTCCCTGGCGGTGCCCTGCCTGTCCTCTCGGTGTCCCTGGGGGTACCCTGGCTGTCCCTGGGGGTGCACAGGGTGTCCCTGGGGTTGCCTGCCTGTCCCCTAGGTGTCCCTGGGGGGGCCCTGGCTGTCCCCTAGGTGTCCCTGGGGGTGCCCTGGCTGTCCCCTACGTGTCCCTGGAGCTGCCCTGAGTGTCCCTGGGGTGCCCTGGGGGTGCCCTGGCTGACCCTGGAGTGCCCTGGCTGTCCCCTAGGTGTCCCTGGGGGGTACCCTGGCTGTCCCCTAGGTGTCCCTGGGGGTGCCCTGGCTGTCCCTAGGGTGCCCTGGGGGTGCCCTGGCTGTCCCTGGAGTGCCCTGGCTGTCCCCTCGGTGTCCCTGGGGGTGCCCTGACTGTCCTTGGGGTGCCCAGGGGGTGCCCTTGCTGTCCCCAAGGTGTCCCTGGGGTTGCCTTCCCTGTCACCTAGGGGTCCCTGGGGTGCCCTGGCTGTCCCCTCGGTGTCCCTGGGGGTGCCCAGGGTGTCCCTGGGAGTGCCGTGGCTGTCCCCTAGGTGTTCCTGGGGGTGCCCTGGGTGTCCCTGGGGTGCCCTGGCTGTCCCCTTGGTGTCCCTGGGGGTGCCCTGGCTGTCCCCTTCGTGTCTTGGGGGTGCCCTGGCTGTCCCTAGGGTGCCCTGGCTGTCCCCTAGGTGTCCCTGGGGGTGCCCAGGCTGTCTCTGGGGTGCCTTGGCTGTCCCCTAGGTGTCCCTGGGGGTCCCAGTGTGTCCCTGGGGGTGCCTTGGCTGTCCCCTAGGTGTCCCTGGGGGTGCCCTGGCTGTCCCCTAGGTGTCCCTGGGCGTGCCCTGACTGTCCTTGGGGTGCTCTGGCTGTCCCCTAGCTGTCCCTGGGGGTGCCCTGGCTGTCCCTGGGGTGCCATGGCTGTCCTCTACGTGTCCCTGGGGGTGCCCTGGGTGTCCCTGGGGTGCCCTGGGGGCGCCCTGCCTATCCTCTAGTTGTCCCTGGGGGTGCCCTGGCTGTCCCCTCGGTGTCCCTGGGGGTGCTCTGCCTGTCCCCTAGGTGTCCCTGGGGGTGCCCTGGGTGTCCCTGGGGTTCCCTGGCTGACCTGTACGTGTCCCTGGGGTTCCCTGAAGGTCCCCTAGGTGTCCCTGGGGGTGCCCAGGGTGTCCCTGGGGGTGCCCTTGCTGTCCCGTAGGTGTCCCTAGGGGTGCCCTGGGTGTCCCTGGGGTACCCTGGCTGTCCCCTAGGTGTCCCTGGGGGTGCCCTGGCTGTCCCCTTGGTGTCCCTGGGGTGCCCTGGCTGTCCCCTAGGTGTCCCTGGGGGTGCCCTGGCTGTCCTTGGGGTGCTCGGGCTGTCCCCTTGGTGTCCCTGGGGGTGCCCTGGCTGTCCCCTAGCTGTCCCTGGGGGTGCCCTGGCTGTCCCTGGGGTGCCATGGCTGTCCTCTACGTGTCCCTGGGAGTGCCCTGGGTGTCCCTGGGGTGCCCTGGGGGTGCCCTGCCTGTCCTCTAGGTGTCCCTGGGGGTGCCCTGGCTGTCCCCTAGGTGTCCCTCGGGGTGCCCTGGCTGTCCCCTAGGCGGCCCTTGGGGTGCCCTGGGTGTCCCTGGGGTGCCCTGGCTATCCCCTAGGTGTCCCTTGGGGTGCCCTGGGTGTCCCTGAGGGTGCCCTGGCTGTCCCTTGGGTGTTCTGGCTGTGCCCTTGGTGTCCCTGGGGGTGCCCTGGGTGTCCCTGGGGATGCCCTGGCTGTTCCCTAGGTGTCCCTGGGGGTTCCCTGCGTGTCCCCTAGGTGTCCTTGGGGGTGCCCTGGCTGTCCCTAGGGTGGCATGGCTGTTCCCTCGGTGTCCCTGGGGGTGCCCTGGCTGTCCCTAGGGTGCCCTGGCTGTCTCCTAGGTGTCCCTGGGGGTGCCCTGGGTGTGCCTGGGGTGCCCTGGCTGTCCCCTAGGTGTCCCTGGGGGTGCCCTGGCTGTCCCCTAAGTGTCCCTGGGGGTGCCCTGAGTGTCCTTGGGGTGCCCTGGCTGTCCCCTAGGTGTCCCTGGGGGGGCCCTGGCTGTCCCCTAGCTGTCCCTGGGGGTGCCCTGGGTGTCCCTGGGTGTGCTCTGGAGGTCCCCTAGGTGTCCCTGGGGGTGCCCTGGCTGTCCCTGGGGTACCCTGGCTGTCCCCAAGTTGTCCCTGGCGGTGCCCTGCATGTCCTCTCGGTGTCTCTGGGGGTGCCTTGGCTGTCCCTGGGGGTGCACAGGGTGTCCCTGGGGTTCCCTGGCTGTCCCCTAGGTGTCCCTGAGGGGGCCCTGGCTGTCCCCTAGGTGTCCCTGGGGGTGTCCTGGCTGTCCCCTACGTGTCCCTGGAGCTGCCCTGGGTGTCCCTGGGGTTCCCTGGGGGTGCCCTGGCTGACCCTGGAGTGCCCTGGCTGTCCCCTAGGTGTCCCTGGGGGGTACCCTGGCTGTCCCCTAGGTGTCCCTGGGGGTGCCCTGGCTGTCCCTAGGGTGCCCTGGAGCTGCCCTGGGTGTCCCTGGGGTGCCCTGGGGGTGCCCTGGCTGACCCTGGAGTGCCCTGGCTGTCCCCTAGGTGTCCCTGGGGGGTCCCCTGGCTGTCCCCTAGGTGTCCCTGGGGGTGCCCTGGCTGTCCCTAGGGCGCCCTGGGGGTGCCCTGGCTGTCCCTGGAGTGCCCTGGCTGTCCCCTCAGTGTCCCTGGGGGTGCCCTGAGTGTCCTTGGGGTGCCCAGGGGGTGCCCTGGCTGTCCCCAAGGTGTCCCTGGGGTTGCCTTCCCTGTCATCTAGGTGTCCCTGGGGTGCCCTGGCTGTCTCCTAGGTGTCCCTAGGGGTGCCCTGTCTGTCCCCTTGGTGTCCCAGGGGGTGCCCTGGGTGTCCCTGGCGTGCCCTGGCTGTCCCCTAGGTGTCCCTGGGGGTGCCCTGGCTGTCCCCTTGGTGTCCCTGGGGTGCCCTGGCTGTCCCCTTGGTGTCCCTGGGAGAGCCCTGGGTGTCCCTGGGGTGCCTAGGGGGTGCCCTGCCTGTCCCCTAGGTGTCCCTGGGTGTCCCCAGGGTGCCCTGGCTGTGCCCTCGGTGTCTCTGGGGGTGCCCGGGCTGTCCCCTCGGTGTCCCTGGGGGTGCCCTGGCTGTCCCTTGTGTGCCGTGTCTGTCCCCTAGGTGTCCCTGGGGGTGCCCTGGGTGTGCCTGGGGTGCCCTGGCTGTCCCCTAGGTGTCCCTGGGGGTGCCCTGGGTGTGCCTGGGGTGCTCTGGCTGTCCCCTAGGTGTCCCTAGGGGTTCCCTGGCTGTCCCCTAAGTGTCCCTGGGGGTGCCCTGGGTGTCCCTGGGGTGCCCTGGCTGTCCCCTAGGTGTCCCTGGGGGGGCCCTGACTGTCCCCTAGGTGTCCCTGGGGGTGCCCTGGGTGTCCCTGAGTGTGCTCTGGAGGTCCCCTAGGTGTCCCTGGGGGTGCCCTGGCTGTCCCTGGGGTGCCCTGGCTGTCCCCAAGTTGTCCCTGGCGGTGCCCTGCCTGTCCTCTCGGTGTCCCTGGGGGTACCCTGGCTGTCCCTGGGGGTGCACAGGGTGTCCCTGGGGTTGCCTGCCTGTCCCCTAGGTGTCCCTGGGGGGGCCCTGGCTGTCCCCTAGGTGTCCCTGGGGGTGCCCTGGCTGTCCCCTACGTGTCCCTGGAGCTGCCCTGAGTGTCCCTGGGGTGCCCTGGGGGTGTCCTGGCTGACCCTGGAGTGCCCTGGCTGTCCCCTAGGTGTCCCTGGGGGGTACCCTGGCTGTCCCCTAGGTGTCCCTGGGGGTGCCCTGGCTGTCCCTAGGGTGCCCTGGGGGTGCCCTGGCTGTCCCTGGAGTGCCCTGGCTGTCCCCTCGGTGTCCCTGGGGGTGCCCTGAGTGTCCTTGGGTTGCCCAGGGGGCGCCCTTGCTGTCCCCAAGGTGTCCCTGGGGTTGCCTTCCCTGTCACCTAGGGGTCCCTGGGGTGCCCTGGCTGTCCCCTCGGTGTCCCTGGGGGTGCCCAGGGTGTCCCTGGGAGTGCCGTGGCTGTCCCCTAGGTGTTCCTGGGGGTGCCCTGGGTGTCCCTGGGGTGCCCTGGCTGTCCCCTTGGTGTCCCTGGGGGTGCCCTGGCTGTCCCCTTCGTGTCTTGGGGGTGCCCTGGCTGTCCCTAGGGTGCCCTGGCTGTCCCCTAGGTGTCCCTGGGGGTGCCCAGGCTGTCTCTGGGGTGCCTTGGCTGTCCCCTAGGTGTCCCTGGGGGGCCCAGTGTGTCCCTGGGGGTGCCTTGGCTGTCCCCTAGGTGTCCCTGGGGGTGCCCTGGCTGTCCCCTAGGTGTCCCTGGGCGTGCCCTGACTGTCCTTGGGGTGCTCTGGCTGTCCCCTAGCTGTCCCTGGGGGTGCCCTGGCTGTCCCTGGGGTGCCATGGCTGTCCTCTACGTGTCCCTGGGGGTGCCCTGGGTGTCCCTGGGGTGCCCTGGGGGCGCCCTGCCTATCCTCTAGTTGTCCCTGGGGGTGCCCTGGCTGTCCCCTCGGTGTCCCTGGGGGTGCCCTGCCTGTCCCCTAGGTGTCCCTGGGGGTGCCCTGGGTGTCCCTGGGGTTCCCTGGCTGACCTGTACGTGTCCCTGGGGTTCCCTGAAGGTCCCCTAGGTGTCCCTGGGGGTGCCCAGGGTGTCCCTGGGGGTGCCCTTGCTGTCCCGTAGGTGTCCCTAGGGGTGCCCTGGGTGTCCCTGGGGTACCCTGGCTGTCCCCTAGGTGTCCCTGGGGGTGCCCTGGCTGTCCCCTTGGTGTCCCTGGGGTGCCCTGGCTGTCCCCTAGGTGTCCCTGGGGGTGCCCTTGCTGTCCTTGGGGTGCTCGGGCTGTCCCCTTGGTGTCCCTGGGGGTGCCCTGGCTGTCCCCTAGCTGTCCCTGGGGGTGCCCTGGCTGTCCCTGGGGTGCCATGGCTGTCCTCTACGTGTCCCTGGGGGTGCCCTGGGTGTCCCTGGGGTGCCCTGGGGGTGCCCTGCCTGTCCTCTAGGTGTCCCTGGGGGTGCCCTGGCTGTCCCCTAGGTGTCCCTCGGGGTGCCCTGGCTGTCCCCTAGGCGGCCCTTGGGGTGCCCTGGGTGTCCCTGGGGTGCCCTGGCTATCCCCTAGGTGTCCCTTGGGGTGCCCTGGGTGTCCCTGAGGGTGCCCTGGCTGTCCCTTGGGTGTTCTGGCTGTGCCCTTGGTGTCCCTGGGGGTGCCCTGGGTGTCCCTGGGGATGCCCTGGCTGTTCCCTAGGTGTCCCTGGGGGTTCCCTGCGTGTCCCCTAGGTGTCCTTGGGGGTGCCCTGGCTGTCCCTAGGGTGGCATGGCTGTTCCCTCGGTGTCCCTGGGGGTGCCCTGGCTGTCCCTAGGGTGCCCTGGCTGTCTCCTAGGTGTCCCTGGGGGTGCCCTGGGTGTGCCTGGGGTGCCCTGGCTGTCCCCTAGGTGTCCCTGGGGGTGCCCTGGCTGTCCCCTAAGTGTCCCTGGGGGTGCCCTGAGTGTCCTTGGGGTGCCCTGGCTGTCCCCTAGGTGTCCCTGGGGGGGCCCTGGCTGTCCCCTAGCTGTCCCTGGGGGTGCCCTGGGTGTCCCTGGGTGTGCTCTGGAGGTCCCCTAGGTGTCCCTGGGGGTGCCCTGGCTGTCCCTGGGGTACCCTGGCTGTCCCCAAGTTGTCCCTGGCGGTGCCCTGCATGTCCTCTCGGTGTCTCTGGGGGTGCCTTGGCTGTCCCTGGGGGTGCACAGGGTGTCCCTGGGGTTCCCTGGCTGTCCCCTAGGTGTCCCTGAGGGGGCCCTGGCTGTCCCCTAGGTGTCCCTGGGGGTGTCCTGGCTGTCCCCTACGTGTCCCTGGAGCTGCCCTGGGTGTCCCTGGGGTTCCCTGGGGGTGCCCTGGCTGACCCTGGAGTGCCCTGGCTGTCCCCTAGGTGTCCCTGGGGGGTACCCTGGCTGTCCCCTAGGTGTCCCTGGGGGTGCCCTGGCTGTCCCTAGGGTGCCCTGGGGGTGCCCTGGCTGTCCCTAGGGTGCCCTGGGGGTGCCCTGGCTGTCCCTGGAGTGCCCTGGCTGTCCCCTCGGTGTCCCTGGGGGTGCCCTGACTGTCCTTGGGGTGCCCAGGGGGTGCCCTTGCTGTCCCCAAGGTGTCCCTGGGGTTGCCTTCCCTGTCACCTAGGGGTCCCTGGGGTGCCCTGGCTGTCCCCTCGGTGTCCCTGGGGGTGCCCAGGGTGTCCCTGGGAGTGCCGTGGCTGTCCCCTAGGTGTTCCTGGGGGTGCCCTGGGTGTCCCTGGGGTGCCCTGGCTGTCCCCTTGGTGTCCCTGGGGGTGCCCTGGCTGTCCCCTTCGTGTCTTGGGGGTGCCCTGGCTGTCCCTAGGGTGCCCTGGCTGTCCCCTAGGTGTCCCTGGGGGTGCCCAGGCTGTTTCTGGGGTGCCTTGGCTGTCCCCTAGGTGTCCCTGGGGGGCCCAGTGTGTCCCTGGGGGTGCCTTGGCTGTCCCCTAGGTGTCCCTGGGGGTGCCCTGGCTGTCCCCTAGGTGTCCCTGGGCGTGCCCTGACTGTCCTTGGGGTGCTCTGGCTGTCCCCTAGCTGTCCCTGGGGGTGCCCTGGCTGTCCCTGGGGTGCCATGGCTGTCCTCTACGTGTCCCTGGGGGTGCCCTGGGTGTCCCTGGGGTGCCCTGGGGGCGCCCTGCCTATCCTCTAGTTGTCCCTGGGGGTGCCCTGGCTGTCCCCTCGGTGTCCCTGGGGGTGCCCTGCCTGTCCCCTAGGTGTCCCTGGGGGTGCCCTGGGTGTCCCTGGGGTTCCCTGGCTGACCTGTACGTGTCCCTGGGGTTCCCTGAAGGTCCCCTAGGTGTCCCTGGGGGTGCCCAGGGTGTCCCTGGGGGTGCCCTTGCTGTCCCGTAGGTGTCCCTAGGGGTGCCCTGGGTGTCCCTGGGGTACCCTGGCTGTCCCCTAGGTGTCCCTGGGGGTGCCCTGGCTGTCCCCTTGGTGTCCCTGGGGTGCCCTGGCTGTCCCCTAGGTGTCCCTGGGGGTGCCCTGGCTGTCCTTGGGGTGCTCGGGCTGTCCCCTTGGTGTCCCTGGGGGTGCCCTGGCTGTCCCCTAGCTGTCCCTGGGGGTGCCCTGGCTGTCCCTGGGGTGCCATGGCTGTCCTCTACGTGTCCCTGGGGGTGCCCTGGGTGTCCCTGGGGTGCCCTGGGGGTGCCCTGCCTGTCCTCTAGGCGTCCCTGGGGGTGCCCTGGCTGTCCCCTAGGTGTCCGTCGGGGTGCCCTGGCTGTCCCCTAGGCGGCCCTTGGGGTGCCCTGGGTGTCCCTGGGGTGCCCTGGCTATCCCCTAGGTGTCCCTTGGGGTGCCCTGGGTGTCCCTGAGGGTGCCCTGGCTGTCCCTTGGGTGTTCTGGCTGTGCCCTTGGTGTCCCTGGGGGTGCCCTGGGTGTCCCTGGGGATGCCCTGGCTGTTCCCTAGGTGTCCCTGGGGGTTCCCTGCGTGTCCCCTAGGTGTCCTTGGGGGTGCCCTGGCTGTCCCTAGGGTGGCATGGCTGTTCCCTCGGTGTCCCTGGGGGTGCCCTGGCTGTCCCTAGGGTGCCCTGGCTGTCTCCTAGGTGTCCCTGGGGGTGCCCTGGGTGTGCCTGGGGTGCCCTGGCTGTCCCCTAGGTGTCCCTGGGGGTGCCCTGGCTGTCCCCTAAGTGTCCCTGGGGGTGCCCTGAGTGTCCTTGGGGTGCCCTGGCTGTCCCCTAGGTGTCCCTGGGGGGGCCCTGGCTGTCCCCTAGCTGTCCCTGGGGGTGCCCTGGGTGTCCCTGGGTGTGCTCTGGAGGTCCCCTAGGTGTCCCTGGGGGTGCCCTGGCTGTCCCTGGGGTACCCTGGCT